>NC_040026.1:7153532-7207701 GCF_000972845.2 Larimichthys crocea
GGGGCAGGGGCTACAGGGATCCTCCAGAGTTCAACAGTCTCACAGCTTCTGGGAAGAAGCTGTTCCTAAGTCTGGTGGTCCTGCTCTTAATGCTCCGCAGCCTCCTGCCCGAGGGGAGAGGGGCAAACAGAGCGTGTGCGGGGTGAGTGGGGTCCTTCATGATGCAGGAGGCCCTTTTCCTGCACCTGGAGGTGTAAATGTCCGTGGTGGTGGGTAGGCTGCATCCCACAGTCCTCTGTGCAGCTTTAACCACCCTCTGCAGAGCCTTCTTCTCTGCTGCAGAGCAGTTGCCGTGCCACACGGTGATGCAGGTGCACATGACGCTTTCCACCACACATCTATAGAAGGAGGTCAGGACTGAGCTCCCCAATCCAGCGCGCCGCAGCCTCCTGAGGAAGTAGAGGCGCTGGTGTGCCTTCCTAACCAGATAGGAAGTGTTGGTGCTCCAGGTGAGGTCGTTTGCGATGTTCGCGCCCAGGTACCTGAAGCTGGAGACCACTTCCACCGCTGTCCCTCCGATGTGCAGGGGAGGGGGGAGATGTCTGCCCCTTCTGAAGTCCACGATCATCTCCTTGTTAATCTCCTTAATTGTTTGACAGCATTACATTTGATACAGAGAGACACCCCCCAAGAAGACTTAATTATTCAGAGTTTGGGCCACTTAACAGCCTTTTCACAATGTAACCAAGAACAGAAACTACCCTTTTAAGGTTGGTAGTTCAGACAGGAATGGATGATCCAGCCAAGGTTGTCATTTATCCTGTATAATACAGAATGTTTTTATCGTGAAAAATAAAATGCACCATCCTTACTGAATCAATACATCAACAATTCATTGTGTAGCCACACTTTGCTGGAACTCCGGGCAACCGAATATTTCATGAACTATATATAATTATTTTTGATAACTCCAGGGAATGTTTCTGGAGTACTTTTGGGGCACTTCTAGTGGCAAAATGACTCCAAAACCAGCCACGAAGAACCCCACTGCATTGCGGCTGCCCCAGGCTATGATCGCCAGGTTTCATAATTTCTTAGACCATCAGAAAGTTATGGAGGCTGCCAGATGTAAGAAGGAGGTTCTCTTTGAGGGAACCAAAATGTTTTTCTTCCAAGACTTTGCAGTAGAGACACTCTGACAGAGATGGGAATTTGTGGACGTCAAGAAGAAACTACAAAGCATCCCCAGGGTCCACTACCACTACATACTGAACTGTATCATATGTCTGGGACTGTTCTCCTGATCGTTGTGTGAGAGTAAGTAAGACAATTTTATTTAGTTTCATCTTGAAAGGGCTTTCCGGGTGTTTTACTGTTGGACTAATGGGATCAGCCTACACTCGAGCCGTGGGTAGAGGCTGCTATTTGTAAAATGTAATGTTTAGCTTGAAGTTCAACCTTGTGTGCCATTTTATTCGAAAATGGCCTTTATGTGGGAGTTGTCTATTTCAAGTTTCCATTCATTACTTCTCTATGAGACTACTCCTATAAGTTTATTGTGCACTGCCAGCTTGCTTCAACCGCCAGGTATATGTAACGGACCTCAGTGGTTTCTGTCACAGTATCTAGTTACATTTCTGCTCATACATTTTCCTTGCTTCAATTTGGAGTCAGGGATGAAAAATTACTTAGGTATTACCATAATTTTTATGGTGATACTTTTTGCTTGATTATGTATTATTAATTTAAAAAAATATATTTTTTCACTTGGAGGTGCCACTATGCTTGTATCTTTGGGATGGTCAAATCCTTCAACCTCAGAGATTCTCTGTGGTAAATGGTTGTGTTTTGTTTTGGAGGGACCTAGTAAAGGTAGTTGTATATAGTTATTGTAAGGGAATGGCCATGGTTTCACTTGTACTCCTGGAGCATCTTTCATCCTATTTGGAACAATGGTTGAAGTGACAAAGGATGTATCAGCATCATAACATATAGCACTAAATATAATTTAAGCCATACACATGGCTGACACCAAGTTCTGTACGTGGAAGGTGCGGGGAATACAAACGGAAATTTTTTGCAGTTGCCCTTCACTTGGCGAGTTTCATTGCGTCTGCGAATGTTAAATTCTTTGAGCACCGCCACTGTATCTTTAGATTAGACAAACTGCCTTTTCCTTGCCCAGTCTCTCTCTATTGTCCCTCCCAAGGATCACAGAATGCTTTTATTGGGTAGAATACATCATAGGAACCATCCACTAAGGGCTTTAAGCTATGGGAGATGAAGGGTATTGTCACTATTTGGCATTTTTCTAGTTTTTTAAAATAGCCAAAAACACACTGGTGTCAACCCTAATCAACCCTTTCCACTGGAGAACACAGTCTCAGTTGGAGGGAAGAAAGGTATCCTGGGGCTCGGGTACAGAGTACTCTCTAAATTTGATGCCGGTAGACCTGCATTCCACCCATAGTTTGGAATGCAGACCTCAATATAGACTTTGATGAGGCAATGTGGTTACAAATATGGGAATCAGCGAATAATATCTCAATTTGTAATAGGATGAAGGAGACTCAGTTTCAATTGTTACACCGTCTACAGTGTCACACTGCGGTTGGTACTTTCATTCATTGTGTATGGATGTGTAAACACATAATTGTGTATTGGGAAAACATAACAGATAAATTATCCCTGATTTTTAACATTGAATTGAACAAAGACCTGCGTGCCTGCTGTTTGCACTCCCAGACACACACATCAAAAACTCACATTCTAGTAGACTTCTTTGTATTGTTTCTTTCTGTGCAAGAAAAAAAACATATTCCTGAAGTGAACTGATTGTCAACCTTCATCACTGGCTGGGTGGCACAAAGTTGTTTTTGACATGATACCCATGGAATATCTGAGATATAGGTCAAAATATATGAGTCATGTATTTTATAGGATTTGGGCTCCGTTTCTAAAAATATATAGGCACTAGACTGGCAGCCATTGTGATGTACGGTTTGGTGGATTACACATTCACATTGTATGAATACATAATTGACTGGACTGTAACTTATACTTGCTCGAATGTTAGTGATGTTGCACTATTCAGAAATATGGGATGTAGATGCTGTCTCCAATGGGTTTCCACTTCAATGTACAATGTCCTAGACTGTTTCTGTTGTACCATTAGATGGGAGTTTTAGTCCTAAGAAGCCTGGTTATGGGGCTGCTAGACATGAGACAACATAACTTATCCACTTTGGGGAGGTCTGATAGGCAGTCTCAATTCTCAGCTAAAGGAAAACAGGGAAATGTTTTACCCTCTCTATTTTCCATGTGCTTTACATGACTTGGAAATTGATCAACTTTTTTGTGGGGAGACCCTTGTTTCCACTGTAGACAGTACCCTGTCATTGTAGGCAGAGTTGATCATTATAGCAATGCTATTCATGCAAAACAACACATAGGAGCATTACTTTGATCTTGAGGAGCTACAGCGCTTATTTACCGTGTAAAAGGGGCATGTGTGTGTGTGAAGGGAATTCACAGTCTTACCATCTGATCAGCAAGCAGCAGGACGGTCTTGAGGCTGAACTTGCGTGAGCAAAAGTTGAAGAGATCCTCCAAGCTGGGCCCCAGCAGCTCCATCACCATTACATTGTAATCACCTTCTGCTCCACACCACTTTATTGTTGGAATGCCCACTGCAAAAACATGGAAGTAAACGTAATTACACTACCTGAAGATGTGTTTCATTCTCTGAAGACGAGGCTGAAGGCAAAAATCTCTGAGAAAAATCTGAAACTGGTGTCAGTAGCATCACCTGGGAAGATACCAAACTAGTGGTCATGTATCGGGGCAGTATGTGTGTTTATCTCTCTCTGACTGAGAGCGGGGACGGAGCAGTCCCCCCTCTCTCTCTCTGCTAATACGTCACCTCCTCCTTGCATCATCTTGTAGATCTTGCTCTCGATGTGGAGTTGGGGGTGTTTGGTCTTCACACATTCCAATTTAATCGCAACTTCCTCACCCACTGAAATATCTGTGCCTGGAAAGGGAAAAAAAAAGTTAGAGATGTTGACTTTAAACAAAATTACAAAACCCTAATGGCATCTAGTGATACAGATAGCTTCATCATTTTTATCTGCTACTTTCATATCAAACACTCTACTGCTGAGACTACAACATGCCATAATAATAATAATAATCATTTTCTAGGTGTATCATTTTTATTCTTAGATTTAACTAGGATTGTAGCTTTGAATAAAATATGTGTGAGTTTGAGTGTGTGTGTGTGAGTGCAGGCATTTACAAAGTGGTTTCATCAGCAAGATAATAAATACAGTGGTTACATATATGGTTCAGCAGTTACATTAAGCACAAATAGACACCAGAGTGTGACATCAGTGTAAAAACTGCCATAAAATGAAAGAGATTTCATTTTCACCTATTATTACCCCATCTTGAGTTATTGTAGTAATTTTATGAAATTCTAACTCTGTGTGATTGTTCATTGGTTGCTAACATATTCATCAATCACATGTGCATGTGGATAGACGTGATACAAAAACTTATTTTTTTTTTAAATCAAATCAATTTTATTTGTATAGCCCAAAGTCACAAAGTACATTTGCCTCAGAGGGCTTTACAATCTGTACAGGGAGTGACACCCTCTGTCCTTAGACCCTCGGTTCGAGTGAGGAAAAACTTGCCCACAAAAACCCTTTTAACAGGGAAAAAAGGTGGAAGAAACCTCAGGAAGAGCCACAGAGGAGGGATCCCTCTCCCAGGACGGACAGACGTGCAATGGATGTCACGTGTACAGGACAAATCAACACAAACATATTGTACAATGACTGATAAAATGACAATGAATTACAATGAATGATAAAAATGATTACAGTAACAGATATGGTAGTAATAATGACAGTAATAATATATGTAGTGGGCGTCGTGCTGCTGGACGACAGAGCACAGAAACTCCGGGGAAGTTTGGTTAGTAACATGCATTAATGAGACATGTCCACAGATGGAGAGATATAGAGAGATGGAGAGATATAGAGATATATATATAGAGAGGGGAGATTATATATATATAGATATATATATATATAATAATATATATATATAAATATATATATATATATATATATATATATATATATATATATATATAGATATATATAGATAATAGAGAGAGAGAGAGAGAGAGAGAGAGAGAGAGAGAGGAGAGAGAGAGAGAGAGAGAGAAGAGAGAGAGAGAGAGAGTTTCGGTAAGGGAGATGTGTGCATCTTCAACCAATACCGTGCCTGGCTAGGCAAACCCTCGGTGGGGGTCCCCGGCAGTGGTATCACTAGTGGCAGCAATAACTAAGGGATGACCTGAGCCAGCCCTAACTATAGGCTTTATCAAAAAGGAAAGTCTTAAGTCTATTCTTAAAGGTGTTGACCGTGTCTGCCTCCCGAACCCAGAAAGGTAGTTTGTTCCACAGAAGAGGAGCCTGATAGCTGAAAGCTCTGGCTCCCAATCTACTTTTGGAAACTATAGGAACCACAAATAACCCAGCGTCCTGAGAGCGCAGTGTTCTAGAGGGGTAGTAAGGTATTATGAGCTCTTTTAGATACGATGGTGCCTGACCATGGAGATCTTTGTAAGTAAGGAGAAGAATTTTAAATTCTATTCTAGATTTAATAGGCAGCCAATGCAAGGAAGCCAAAATGGGAGAGATGTGATCTCTGATCTTGGTTCCTGTCAGAACACGTGCAGCAGCATTCTGAATTAACTGCAAAGTCCTAAGAGACTTATTAGAGCAGCCTGATAACAAAGAGTTACAATAGTCCAGCCTTGAAGTAACAAATGCGTGGACTAGTTTTTCTGCATCCGCCTGAGAGACAATGCGTCTGATTTTAGCGATGTTACATAAGTGGAAGAATGCAGTCCTTTTAAATTTGTTTTATGTGGACGTTAAAGGACAAATCCTGATCAAAAACAACTCCAAGATTCTTTACAGTGGAGCTGGAGGCCAGGGTGATCCCATCTAAAGTAACTAAGTCTCTAGAAAGAGAGTTTCTAAGGTGTTTGGATCCAATTACAAGAACTTCAGTTTTGTCTGAATTTAACATCAAAAAATTGTAGGTCATCCAACTTTTTATATCCTTAAGGCATGCTTGGAGTTTAGTTAACTGATTGGTTTTAAAGACAGTTATATTGAATTTGGCTTCATAGAGACAATTGACAAATGAAAATATAAAACTGTGCAACAAATTGTAACACTGTCAATCAGGGGGTTGACGGATGCTTTGGTCAGACAGTTAACCCACCACATGGAACAGCTTCAGGAGGAGACAAGACAAACTCAACTGTTAATTAAAATGCTGAAAAAGATGCTGAAAAAGATGCATGGGTGACTCACCACATCATATCAAGTCAAATTCTCCATTCAAGGAGATTGAATGACAATGATAATAGGTTCAAGCGTTTTGGCTTGTTAAAGAGCATGGTGCATGAGCATCTCAGACTTTACTGTGTCACCAATGATACAAAGTATCAATTGCAAACTTGATGTGCACAATGACTTCTGTTTTGCTATCACCAAAATCACACCTGCCATCCAATCACTGGCTCAAGAAATGCAGGCTCAGAGCTCTCTACTTTTTAGATACGTGTTTGATACAATATGATCTCATTTTATAAACACTGTTCCTGTATGTTAGAAAGAGAGAAACAAAGAAAGGGTTAGAGTTAGCAAGAGACAGGTGTGAGTAGATTAAAGTATTTGTGAGGAAAGTTACTAAAAAAAAAAGATTAAGAATTAAAATCTTTAAAATCTGCTATAAATGGGCTACTGTATTCAAATAAAATATACATATACTTCATAGATCAACTAAGCCTTTCAAGGATGCCCCATCATACCCAAATATAATACTATTAGGGATAAAATCGTATCATGAACAAAAAATCATGAACTGTATCGAGTCGTGAGTTGAGTGTATCGTTACATCCCTAGATACTATGAAATGATAATTCACCTGTTTACTTGTGTAATATTTCAGAGGTGTTTTTGTGCATCCAATTCAGAATAATAATATAAATAATCATTATCTGTTAATAATCATATCATTACATTTCTTGCTGTGCTTTAATTGAACATACATCCAAAAATGGTTGATTTCTGTGTTTATTTAAATTTTTACTGTTATATATAAAAGTGGTTCTAGAGGGAGCTGTGAGATCTGATTAATGTGAGTGTGTGTGTTGGAACTAGGGCTGCACGATATGGCCTATAACCAATATCTCGATATTTTTAAGCTATATCGCGATACACGATATATATCTCAATATTTTTATTTCTCCTGTAAATCACTATGAATGTTAAATTCAACCCTTTGATGCAAAAAATAACATCAGTATGATGATTCAAGTAGACCCTTCTATTAGAGTTTTTGTTAATTTGCATGCAAAAAGTGGAAAATCACAATCAAAAAAATTTTAGCAAACCCCCTTTATTTTAAATTACAATATAAATTAAAGTGCACTTCTTCTGATCAACAACAGATCATTTTAAAAGTAAAATGAAATTAGCAAACCAAAGAGGCAGAAGTCTAGGTTGTGACTGTGAAAACCACCCAGAACAGTAACAGTCACATCACAGGAGGAGTGGGAACATCTGTGTATATATTAGGGCTGCCACGATTAGTCACGATTATGTCGACGAACAAAATGGTTGACAACTAATTTAGTAGTCAGAGACGACCGCACGGTGCGGCAGGATCCCCTCGTGGGACCTCTCACCGCCGGGCGCATTTCCTCTGCGGCGGTGTGCCGTCGTGTGCCGCGACTGGCTCTGGGTCGGCTTGGAAAGGCTCGAGGGCGAAGGTGGATCTATTTCGCGGGACGCTTGATCGCGGTTTCTATGGGAACCCGCACAGCGCGTGCTCTCACTGGTCAAACAGGCTTCCCGGCGCGTTGCGTGAGCGTGGCGTATTTGGTCCGTCCTGCATGCGACTTTAAACCCCACCAGGAGTGTTTCAGAAGCGAGCGCTTAGCCCACCAGACTTTGTTTACTTGCTTAGATTTGGACATTTTCCCGGTGTATGTTCTTCTAAACATGCTTCTACATGTGTAAATATGCTACGTAGTTAATTAGTTTCGCTTTATTTTATTGTTATGTACAAAAAATGTCAAATTAGACCCTGAATAGTATGTAAGGGTTAATGAGTAATGAAATGTTAGGATCATTTTTGTATGTACTTAAGTTCCCAACTTCATTGTAAGATTAATTTAAAGCTTTAGTTAATAAAATGATCAAATTACTTCAGTTGCTCTCATAATCTTTTTTGCACGGGAAAAAATGTGGCTAGTGGAAATTCTGATTGGCTGGTAACTTCAGAAACTTACCAGCCACACTGGCTGGTGATCAAAAAAGTTAATTTAGAGCCCTGTTAAAGGGTTAATGAGATATCATGTTAATTGTTTTTATTTTCAGTTAGCTCATACTTCAAGCTGAAAGCTAATGATCTGATCAGCTGCATGCTGGTGCGATAAGCTGTATGTTTTACAGTCAATTTACGTATGATCCGATTAGTCGACTAATCGAAAAAATAATCGGTGATTAGTCGACTAACAAAATAATCGTTTGTGGCATTTTCAATTTAGTCTTAGTCTTGTTTCAAAGTTCATTCTTAGTCTTAGTCACTTTTAGTCTTTCACAAATCATTTTTGTGATTTTAGTCGGCTAAAAGTCTCAAAATTTTAGTCTAGTTTTAGTCAAACGTGAACACAGGGTATTTTAGTCTAGTTTTAGTCAAAACATTTTAGTCTTCTTCTATTTATTTCAGGAATTTTTTTTTGTTTATTAATTCCAGTTCACTTGTGTTCCACAGCTAACATATTAATTAAATGTCTTGATTGATTTGAATTGAATGAATTCATCTTCAATGCAACTTTGCTAAGTGTCTTGTCTGTTGTTTCAATACACACTTAATATGCACCTTGATTTCATTTTTTAATCTACTAATAGCAGGTGCACCCTATTATGACATGTTCTGTCATCTTCTACATGCAATTGTTAAATTTCGGTATAAATAAATTGATTTTATGCCAGTTGCATCTACTATGTTAAATGTTAAAATTAAGATGAGTCCATCACTGTTAGTGTTTAGCACAAATGGGGAGGCTAGACTCATTCTTAACTGTTATGCCATATGCGCACATTTTAATAACGACGGGCTGCAAACGGGTACGGGCTCTACAAAGCTGTCAACGGGCATCGGGTCGAATTCTATCGGGCCCGGGCCGGGTCGGGCCTGACTTCTAAAGGCCCACTCAGGTCCGTTTCACACAAACACATGACAGCAGGACTGGACTTTCTAGACGAAAACAAGGAGGACGTTTTTGTTTATTTTTATTTCTTGCATGACATTTTCGTCCCGTTTATATTCGTCAAGGGATAATGGCTCGTTGACGAACATATTTCGTCTCGTCTCATCTGACGAAATTAACACTGGTACGCATGCGCGCAGGGGATTTTTCTGGGTGGGCGGGGAAGCGCGCTGCGTGCTGTGAGCAGCACCAGGAGTGAGTAACACAGGCAAAACTCCGGAGAATTAAATGCCGACGGCTTAAAACATTTACGTGACAAGTACTCGATGGTCGCGATATAGTCATTTTATACATCTCACGTAGAACAAGCCGCGATATATCGAGTATATTCGATATATCGCCCACCCCTAGTTCGAACAAAGATACATTTGCAATTTATGAAACATGTTACAGGTTATGTTACTTAACACCTGCTAAAAAACAAGATAAGATTCCAGCCCCACTCCACTCATAACCATGTTCTCTAATGCAGCCATCAGGTTTAACCCTCTGGGGACTAAGCCATTTTTAGCTCGTTTTTACTTCTTTAACATTTGGGCTTATAAACAATACTTAATGTATATGTATGTGTTTGGTACCTATAGATTCAGGAGAACCTAGGCTTTCAGAATCATTCATGTAATGTGCTTATAAGGGAAGCATGAAAAATCTACAATACACTAAAGAATTTCAAAAACGAAAAGTAGATTTCTGTCATTTTTTACTCAAAAGCACACCTCAAACAGTACTAGTGAAGAGTTTTTGAATGACGGTATTTTTCAATCCCTTTATCTGACATACATAGTATGAAAATATAATGAAATAGTATTTATTAAGTTATTCTGTCACTTTACAGTCACTTTGGGCCCTCTGTCACTCTGCTCTGTGTGCTCCCTGCCCCCTGCTCTACTCAGACACACTCTCTCTGTGTTGTCCCTACATGAATGTAGCTACAATCAGGCTACATTCATGATTTTGTACAGTCATACTAACCCAAAAACTTTTTATTGATTATCATTATAAGGTTTCAGGGCGTTCCCGTAACCATAGTAACTCACAGTGCCAGAGGGTTGGGAGAGACTCTGAATGAAGCCGTTTACACAGATACACTGCAAACAAAGTCCAGACTATAGTTATTTCACACACGTAGCACACAACAGAGACTCTCTGTGTCAGACGAGTTCTCACATGTTGACTGAACTTTACAAACCGAGTCTCAAAATGACGTCACAGCTCTGTGAAGCAGTCAAAAACTGATTGATAACATCGCAGCAGGGAGAGTCTGTGCTAGCTAAGCTGCTAAAGTTTAGCACCGATGGTCCGTGTTTAGGTCCCACCCTGTGTGGGTCATTATACTGTGTCATATATTCTGTCAACTCTGAATGACGGAAATCTGTCGTAATGATGGAGAACTTTAATCCATATTAATCTCTGTAGCAAACTCCTTATCTGGGCTTCTTCAGACACTACTGGCATGACACCCTGCTGTTGATTTTCTCGTACTGTGTGTGGGTGACTGAGCCGAGCTGCTCAAATGACAAGCAGGGCAGAGGAAAAGTTTAACAGTTATGTTGTGTGTTTGAATGCTGTCAAGCTTGTTAAGACCTCATCTGTTATTTCTTACTTTACTATAGAAGTAGGGTGTGTGGAGTTAGCCCGAAACTAATGGTTTGGAAGTTGAGTAGGAAAGGTTAATGCTACCATTGTGTCTTGAACATTTGCTCTGGTGCGATTGTATCCCTTACCAAAGCTGCTGTGTCTTTTTAGGAGACTTTGTAAAATAGATCCACGATAAAAAATCGAACACTAAATGTCTTCTGTTAAACAGTTATTGTTGTTAGCTACTGTCCTGTTCTATCCTGTAAGTTGAGTCTGTTGGCCAATCACTGTTTTATATTGTTTTTTTGACTTGACCAATCAGAGGCAGAGTAAGGTTTTTTTTTTTTTTTTTTACTTATTTATCCCTCAAAAGCTCTTCAGGCTCACATTTAAATTTCTCATAACACAAGAACTGGTGTCACAAATACATTTAAAAGGAAGCTCTGTATCATTCAAGTGTCTAGGTTTCCAGTCTGCCTACAGCATGCACAATACCATAGATCTCTAATTGATTACAAGCAATTAGAGATGTTTGGTTAACATTTTTTCCCTCCCGATACCAATTCCGATACTTGTGCTGTAGGTATCGGCCGATACAGAGTACTGATCCGATACCAGTATGTTATAAAAAAAATATATACTATGCCTACATGACTGTGATATGATTATCGTTGTGGCAAGGCCTGGCTCAGGTTAAACCCTTTGCAAAACATGAATAAATACCGCAAATTCAAGCCATTTATTTTTAAATAGAACAGTATAAAAAAAAAAACAGTAGTGCAAATGCAATTGTAAAAAAGAAAAATAAAGTGCAGCCACATCTTTGCATATGTTGCAGTCTTTTAGCAGAGACTATCCAGGTGCATTCACGTACTAAACTCTGATCATCTACCTGTGTGATAATCTACCTGTGCGTGTGATCTCACTTTGTTTATTTAATGTACCAGCTTCTAAATCTGAGTCTGACTCGCAATCTACGCAAAATAATGACAAAGGGTTTAATTTGATTTGTGTCCGATGATTAGAGATTAGAGATTAGAGAGAGAGAGAGAGAGAGAGAGAGAGAGAGAGAGAGAGAGCGTGCTTTGGTAGAGAGCCATAACAATAACAGAGAGAGCGCCGGCCTCGATAAAGCTGTTATTAATCAGAAAAATTAAAAGTTATTTCCTGATTGTTTCACAGCAGTTGGGGGACAGCACCCACAGCAACCCACCTTAGCTCCACTCATCCCCCCAACACCGGTTGCCGGTTTGCCTGTCCCTGTCTTAACACGTGCGTTACTGGTGGGAGCATCCAGCGTGAAATACTGCTACACCGCCGACATGATATGCTAGTGAGCCGCTAGTTAGCATAGCTCCAAGCCTCACGTCAACCGGCTCTGACACACGTGTGTCTGTTGTGTCTGTGTCACGTGATCAACTCTTCCTCGTCGTCTAAAACAGCAGGCTGCAGGTTGCAGCACAGCGCCACCGTTTTAAGAGTGGTGAAGAAGAACTGTGCCAGAGCTTAGTGGCGCTAACCAGTAAATAGATTACTAATTTAATAAATTACTAAATACTGGTATTGGAATCGGAACAACTCTACAAGCAATGCAAATTAAATTCATAGATACGTCCAGCTATGAGATGTCAAAATACCTGTTGTGAAAAAGAACTGTTCATGTTTCTCCACCCAATTAAGTAATTGACATGCACTGGCTGTTGAAGGGGAGGTTCCTACCCAGTTATACACCAGGCTGTATGCTGGACTGTAAGGGGATTTGTGGACAGTTCATACTTCACATAGGATTTCAGCTGCCCAACAGTTTGGGGTTTTCTATTATTTATTTTATGCTTCCAAGCATGTCAAACATTCTTAATAGGTGACGGTAAGTTTGGACTGCAGGCAGGCCAATTTAGCACCCCACTTTTTTACTACAGAGCAATGTTGTTGGAATGTGCAGAATGTGATCTGACATTGTCTTGGTGAAGTAAGTATGGCTGCAGCATATGTAGCACCAAACCATCATGTGAGAATGCTTTACACTGATTACAGCTCGGCGTTCAACACAATCATTCCTTAAAATCTTGTGTCTAATTTTGTTGATCTTGGTTTGCAAACCGTCATCTACAGCTGGATATTTGACTTCTTGACAGGCAGGTGGTAAGAATCAGCAGCCACACCTTTCGAGTTTTGATGTTGAATTTTGAAAAATACACCAATGTATTCAAAATAAAAATAAGTGTACACATTTTTTTTTCCCAGGTTAAATACAATTATGAATCAAAATTGATTCTTTTGAAAAAAAATATTTTCATTTTTCACTTTCATATGTTTCTTTCAGTTGCATGTTTTATCTTTTCAGATTCTTTTTTTTTTTTTTTTTTACAGTTTTAGACTTTTGACCCAGCGTGAGGGGGCGTGGCATCAACTGAGAGAGGTGTGGAATCATGACAGACAGCTCAGCCAAAAGGCTAGAGACCTTCCCCTATCACGTTGCCTTCAGGGAATGTAGGATCTAAAACGATTCGGCTACACCACATGATTGGCAGTGAAAAAACAGCTGTCAGTGACCAACTTCCACTTGCACACCATGCACGAATAACCTGCACGGCTAAAACCGTTTTAATTTCCACTGTAAGGCCAAGGCTGTTAATGTCACTTAATATTAAATTTTAATATTCTTCAATACATGGTCAGTTCATCCAAATATAGCATTTTTGAATTTTTTTTCGGAGATGTGAGACATGGTAACTGTTTTAGACAGTACTGAGCAGTACAGGAGTGATAAATTACACCAGATTGTGCACTTGGACAGCCACACTTAAAGTACTAAAATTTCCTATTTCCACGCAGCACTGTAAATGCCGTGTGGAGTCCTCTGGCAATAATGGCGTCCGGGAGTGGTTAAATAAGTTTGGGAAATCGTGATAAAGGTCGTTTTGTGACAAGCCAGAGTTTGTTTAGCATTAACATAGCAACTGTTACATACATCAAGCTTTCACATACGTACCATGAAAGGGTGTTCCTATTTCATTGACGTAAGACGTACAATGCAATTTAGCGCACCGAAGTGCCAGCTTTTTCCTTTCTTCAACTTGTACAATGAAAATTAAAAAAGGAAGTCAAGAGCCAGAACCAGCCTTCAAAGTAAAAGCTCTGCATTTTGAAGCATGTTGGCTACAGCGCCGGTCAATTTAAAAAGAGCGAAACGAATGAAATACAAACTCACAAATCGCCTAAATGATAACCATTTCATAAATAATATAAAGGGATATTTCGGCTACTTTCCCATAACTATTAGGATCCCTGGGAATTTTTACAATAAGGGCACTGTGTTTGAATCTCACCACACCGAGATGCTGCCAGTGTCGTGAGGTGAGTGAGTCAAACTTTGTTGTAGTTTGGGCGGTGTTTAGCTCAGCTCGTAGAGCAGCTGGCCCATGTGCGAAGGCTCATTCCTCGCTGTGGAAGCCCAGGGTTCGAATTCGACCTGTGGCTCTTTCCCGCATGTCATTCCCCATCTTTCTCTCCACATTCCTGTCACTCTTCAGCTGTCTCTATCAAAATAAAGTTTGAAAAGGCCAAAGAAACCCCAACATTGTTGTGGTTGACGACTTCATCACTGTTGCACTCATGAAGTAGGTCACACGTTGTTGTTTTTTGATTTTCGATCCATCTTCTCCAATCAGTGTTTAAATTGTTGACCTGTGTAACTAATGGTTAGCTTCAGGAAATAAACAACGCTAGCTATGTTTACAGGGAAACTAGTGGTTGTAGCTAATGAACAGCTGTTGGACGTTAACGTTTGTTATCATCAGCTCTTTTACTGCATCTCATTTGAATATTTTCTCCTCTAAGTCTGTGAGAAATGTCTGCATTTATGGTAGAAGTGAATAAATAAGGCTTAAGAGTGTTCTGATACGTGTTTTTGATTTATTAAACGCTAGTCGTGTTCATTATTATTGGTGTGTATTACCAGCAACATGTTTGTGCACACAGACTACAAAGTAGTCTAAACTAAGTCTAAATGAAATATGAAATGTCATGTGTCCCTATTTGGTAGAAGTGGGTCCATCATGAGCTAATGCATGAACTCATCTTACGACAGCACCAGGATCAGCTTGAAACAGCTAGAGCAGGTAAGTTGAGAGTAAGCAGTGAGTAGAGTCCATCATTTAGACACATTTAGGGCAGTTTGATCATCCTACATATTTGTATGGACACGACTCCCTGTCATCATTTCATCGATTTATAATGTTTAAAGTTTGAATACAGTGGGAAAGCTTTCCGTCTTCTTTGTTGTGGTGCATTTGTGTGGCAGGTAGCTCTGAACCATTCTATAGCTACGCTGCTATAGGCTTACACTGCTGGGGGACATCAGGTTACATGGAGCCTCCTCTCCTCTTTTTATGTTGTCATTATCTATTGTACTTTGGCCTTGGTCTTACACTCTATCTCTGTTTTCCACAGATTTCTCTAGAGCTCCACCTGCAGCGCCTCCTTTCCTCCTACACCAATCTGCCTGCCCATCAGTACTCCTGCTCTCCTGTGGATGGAGTGTCACTCATCTCAGATGCTTTTGAAGGAGTTTCAACATGTCTGCTTTCTGAGTCCCAAACTGTACCTACTAAGAATGGCTTTTATAGTGAAACGCAGCCTGCTTTCTAATGCAAAGGATATTACTAAGACACACAATGCTAGGTGCTAGGTTTTTACAAATGTTGCAATTAATAAATTAATTTAGAATTTATATTACATCCAGAACCTCCATTCACTCCCAATTCCTTATCACATGCTTTTGCTTTTAACTGTGTTTCATGTTCATGTGTTGATCATATTCTTTGTTTTTATTTCATGTATTATTTTATCTTGTTTGTTTTTACTATGTAAAGGCGACTTTGAGTAAATAAATAAATAGAATGTATTATTATTGATCAGTGATTGACACAGTATTTCACCTGGAAAAAAAAAATGCGTACACTCATTTTTATTTTGAATTCGTTGGTGTATTTTTCAAAATTCAACATCAAAACCTGAAATTTCAGTTTCAGATTTTATGTTTTCAAAAAAACAAATTTAAATTCAGTTCAGCAACATTAACTTTTTTTATCAAAATGAGGAAGTCAGGATTAATGGCTACAATGAGCATGTTTTGCAGTGCACAGCTTTTCGAAGCGAGGTTTGAAGCATGATACTGCAACTCTCAGCTCCTGCTCAATGTTTAGCTGGGACCTGTACTTGGTCTTCACCGCAGCAACAGCAGAGAAGCCAGTCTCACAAAGGTAAGATGTTGCAAAAGGAAGCAGAATGCCTATAGCCCTCTGCCCTAAGAGTGGATACTGCCTCTCTACACTCAGCCAGAATTCACTCAGTGTCTGTGATGTGAACCTCAGTCTCAATGTGGAGTCAGGCGTCATGTCAATGAACTGGTCCTCTTCTGTAGAGCTGAAACCAGTTGGAGCTGGTGCACTGAAAGGATCTCTCACCCACCTAGGGATGGGAATCGAGAACCGGTTCTCAACAAGAACCGCTTCTGTGTGTTTCAATTCCATGGAATCGTTTGGCAGTTTATCTAACAATTCTCTTATCGATTCCAGAAAGCACGACAAATTACGCCACGTAACTTCCGCAAGTTTCACACGTGCAGTGCAATCAGTAGCAAACAATGGCACCCACTCGGTTCAAAGATTGGCTGCATTTTACCAAAACAGATGCCAACAGCTTGACTTGCAATCATTGTAAAGTGGAGATAACAGCGTCGCGTCGGGAGGGAACATGACAAACATGCAGAAACATTTGCGCACACAACATGCAATATTTTTAAATGAATGTCGTGTTTTTGACACGCTTCGGACTGGAGATGAATCTCAACCTAGCAGCAGCGGCAGCAGCCAGGCTATGACCACCTCTGCGGTTACTGGGTCAATGAGTTTAGTTACATTTAAAAAGGTTAAATTTGAAACTAAACTCACAAATTACTTGAATACATTCTTTTTAAAGACCTTGTCTAAAGTTTCTGGATTTGATACATTTTGAGAGAATATTCAGGGGATAATGGTAAAAATGTCAATGTGGTGTAACCATAAAAACTTTGTACCAAAAACTTTAACATGCTCAAAAAAGGTGAAATTCCCAATAAAACACATTATCTACTAGTTTGGCATAATTCTACATCTGTGTTGTTTAACAATGAATAAAATAAATGGAACACAATTGCTCTGAATATTATAACTAACTTGGGGAATTGTGTCTGTTAAGTCAACTTCCTAAATTGTCAAGGCGGTGTAACTAACATTTGAGGAGCCATTTTGTCCATTTGTGTAAGAAGGTCATGTTACAGGAAATGGCATCACAAAAAAGGACCCCTGATCACCCTAACTGCTGCTTGCCAAGGTTTGTAGCTTTCTTTGAAATCTTGATAATTTGACATATTTAGGGTGTGGTCAGGTGTGCTTAGAGTTACATGTCAAATGGTATGACCTTAGGAAACCATTTATAATTCACAATAACTGTAAAACTAAGTATTTATTTAAAAAAATGTGTTTGAATTCTTCACATCAAGGCCACATATTTACATAGGTGTCTATCATAATGCCTTGAAGAATGCTGATTAAAGATGTAATGTGAACTAACTTACTATGTGGAACTATTTTTGAGTGTTAAGTGTTATATTTCTTTAAAAAAAATGGCAATTTATCCACAACTTAATTATCAAAGCTTTGGAATGTTAAGATAAAATAATTATTTTGCTTTAATATTTTTAATCTTAAATACATTAAATGCATAATTAACACATTTGTATTCCATTCACTTTCAACTTTATGCTATAGGCCTATATATTATAATGTATGTAATTTCATAATGTAGCAGCTGTGGGTGAACAGTGACAATGCTGAAAATGATCAGCAGCTTTAAAAAGACTTGAAACTCCAACAACATCATATATGTCAGTCAAAGATTAAAATTTAGATCTGTAAAATTACATTTATTAACTTTTTATTGTTTCATAATTATTGCAATATAATACAGCCTCTTCTCCCCCAACAGATGCCATTATCGAGCAAAGAAAAAGTGGCTTGTCACTCATCAACTCAGATCCTGCAGCAAGGGTCATTTACCTTGCCAAAAGGCAGGAAAGGTGGTTGTAAACACACACACACACACACACACACACCTTTTTTTTTAAAGATTTCATAAAAGAACAGAAGTTTAAATGATTTTTGTTGCCATGTTTGTTTCCTAAACTAATTCTTAAATTAATACACTGCTCAAAAAAATTAAAGGAACACTTTTTAATCAGAGTATAGCATCAAGTCAGTTTAACTTCTGGGATATTGATCTGGTCAGGTAGGTAGCTGGGGGCGTTGTTTATCATTTTCATCTGTTTTGGTGTTAATGAAATTACTAACAGGTACACTAGAGGGGCAACAATGAGACGACCCCTAAAACAGGAATGGTTTTACAGGTGGAGGCTGCTGACATTTTTTCAGGGGCAATCAGTCTTTTGTTTTGTAAAAAATAGTTCAAAATCTATTTGAAATTACATGAAACCAACAGAAACACAAAATATACATTTTTAGCTTTTAAAACTATATTTTAAAACATTTTTTAATTGCTCATAATGCAAACTCTTATTTGTCTCTGACCCTACTACGGAAGGTAAATAACACACTTCCTACCATGTTAGCACGATGTGCTGCTTTGTAAAACATGCTATAACAGTTAACATTAAACGAATGCCTTCTACATTACATTTAGAAGATGACCATGAGAGAGAGAGAGTCTGGCTGGCTCAGAGGCTGGCAGCTGTACTAGTACTCGTTCCAGTTCACTACCTCCTCTAGATGATGCTGATCAAACTGTTTGTTCTTTTTTCCCCAAATGAGAATCGATAAGAGAATCGATAAAGAATCGAATCGTTAAGCAAAATCGATAATGGAATCGGAAAAATGTTATCAATTCCCATCCCTACACCCACCCAGTCATACTGGGAACTGTTTTCAGGGAAGTACATCCCATCAGTGATGAAATATGCTGCTTAATGTGTGGAATCACTGAGGTAGCATTATAGTCAGTAGTGTCCACAAATTCATGTAGGTTCTTGAATGAATCAGTGTTTCCTTCATCAAGTAGCCTGCCCCACATTGCAAGCTTTCGAGTGAAAGAGCTGATCTTGTCTGTGACCTGAGGGAGGTGTTTCTTTCTCTTAAAAGCTGTAGATTTAGTTCATTTAGCTTTCCAAATATGTCACTCAGGTAGGCCAGTTTTCCCAGGAAGTTCTCATCACTAAATTTTTCTGCGACTTCATACTTGTGCTCCTGCTCCAAAAACACTCTTATCTGCTTTCTGAGCTCAAAAACTCGGGACAAGACTTTTCCTCGTGACAGCCACCTTGCTTCACTGTGATAGAGCACAGCTTGATGTTCAGCTCCCATCTCCTCACAGATAGCAGAGAAGACTCTTGTTTTTAGTGGTCTGGTCTTTATAAAATTGACTACATCTATAATGTCAGTCATAACCTCACTTAATTCAGGGGAAAGTTGCCTTGATGCAAGTGCTTCTCTGTGTATAATACAGTGTGTCCACTCAGCATTAGGTGAGGCCTTCTTGGTGAGTGCCCAAAGTCCTTTTCTCTTCTCTGGCATGGTTTGTGCACCATCACTGCAAACACCAATGCAGTTCTCCCACTTTAGCCAATTCTCAGTCAAGGAGCAGTCCAGTATTTTGAATAGCTCTTCAGCTGTGGCTTTGTCTCTGACATATTTACAAAAAAGTAGATCCTCACACAGGGAGTTTGTCAAGTCAAAACATACATAAGCAATAAACAAACAGTCTTTGTTGCTGTCAGTTGCTTCATCAAATTGTAAGGCAAAACATTTGTCTTTGAGTTGTCATCTATACGTCTGGCCACAGTGTTATTAGACAGAGGGATAGTTTTTAGTTTTGCAGCACTTGCGTCATCCAGCATGACAGAGACCATGTCTAATGCTGCAGGCAGTATCAGCTCCTCTGCTATGGTGTGGGGTTTTTTGCACTGAGCAATTTGGTACGCCACCTTATATGATGCTAACAGTGCTCGCTGGTTTACTGAAGTAGCATTCACAAAGCGGGATGATTGTTGGCAATATTTGGCACGTTTTCGCTGAAAAAATTCCAGCGGCTTATCAGCGTGATTGGGATGTAATGTCTTTAAGTGGCGCCTTAATTAATTTGGCTTCATGCTGTCCACTGCCAGCATTTTTAGACACAGTAAACACACCGGTCTTTCCTCGTCTCCCACTGTAGTCACAGTGAAGCCAAGCGCTACATACGCTTCGTCATATTTCCTCGTTTTAGCTTTTGGGTGACTTTCTTTTGTCTCATTATCTTCGTCTTGAATAACAGAGACTGTAGACGGAACGCAGCCCTCGAAAATTTGAAGTGAAGAGAAGGCGCGCACTCGGCACTGGGCATTCCGGCTCTTTTTAGAGAACCGGCTCTTCTGGCTCGGCTCACTAGCCGGCTTCCGGCATTCACCTCAAAGAGCCAGCTCTAACAGCCGCTTCGTTCGCGACCGACCCATCACTACTCCGTACGCGCCAATCTGCGGGCCAGTTTTAATAGTAATTAAAGCTGCAAGCAGCGATGGTCGGGCCCTCGCACATGTGCGCACGTCGAAATGTGCGCATGTCGAAATGTGCGCATGTGGAAATGGCCACACCATTTCCCCAAAATTCATCATTTTGATAACTGTTACTCAGGAAGTCTATGTGAACAGACCTACCAAGTGAATTGGATGAAATCCCTAGGAGGAGTTTGTTCAAACATGACCCCTTGTCAAATCAGGCCAAAAGTCAATGGAGTCTTGTTTTTTTGTGGAAAAATCAGCAGTGTGGAGTTTGACGCTCCATCACGGCCACGCCCTCTGATAAAAATTTGTGAATTTGATAACTTTTCATTGTGGACGCCTTGAGAACACACACGGCAAGTTTCAAGCACATCGGATGAAATCCCTAGGAGGAGTTCGTTCAAATGCGACCCCTGGAAATGAGGCAAAAACGGGAAAAGGCCAAATCTGAGCAAAATTGGACGCCGTACGCTTCACTGTCGCCCGGGGCACCAAGAGACTTTTTTGTGCATCTGGGCATGTTACATACTCCCACCGAGTTTCGTGCACGTGGGCGAAACCGTGGCGAGGGGCACCGGCAAAAACGCGCACCTAGGTGGCGCTGTGGAGGCGTATGCGCGCGTGCATGTGTGAGACCTCCAAAATACGTAATTTTACACCTGACATTGGGGGGGTAGGCAAATTTTCGTGAGTTTTGGGGGGGATATGGGCTGTGGAAAATGCGATTTACTCTTAAACGTCGTTCAGCGTTCGAAATACAATAGGGCCTCGCTGTGCTCGGGCCCTAATTAATCATCTCACTGCCCTACACCATAGACCTAATACTCCCTGCGCACACTCTTACAATGAGAGCGCTACTGCCAACTACTGTAGTGGATGTGCAATTATACTTTATTCTAGTATGGCAAAAAAAAAAAAAAAAAAAAAAAAACATGTTCCCCAGGGTCACACGTGCCCCCCCTGGCATCGCACTATTTGAGAAGGACTGCTCTAAAGAGATGAATGCGGAGAGCAGGGTGGACTGAGGAGAACGCCATTTTTTTCTGCACCCATTATTATGTTCCAGTGGGTAGCAACTGAATCACATGTGGCATCTAGTGGTAAAATTGTATATTACAGTCCAGTCTTTGGCTTAATATCAAACTAGTTTGAAAACCCTAAATATAGCTGCAAGCAGTGATGGGAGTGCCTAGCAGCATAGCAGGTAAGCCTATGCCTGCTCAGGAAGGCGTCATGAGTCCATACACTAAGTTTTGCTTTAATACATCAAGACATCGCAGAGATATTGGCCCACTTCCTGTTTGGCGGCTTCGACGTCGATTTGGATTGACTGTTACGACAATCATCAGCCAGCTATGGTCTGAAGACCATATCCTTCAAGTTTCATGTAAATTGGACAAAGTGTGTGCCCTCTGTAATCGTAAGCGTGTTTTTGACTAAAATCAAATGGCCGCCAAATCTTTATGCATGTATTACACAGTCCTTTAACAAATGTACTGGGATGTCTGAGAGTATCAGTCAACACTGGAATCAAGGTTAAAGTCCAAAGCAATATGAAGATATGAGCAAAAAAACATTTTTGCTAATTATAGCCTAAAGGTCAAAGGTCACCAATTAAATTTTCTCAAAAGCGGACAGTGCGACTTAAAATTCGATGCGCCTTATATATGGATCAATACTGGTTAATCATGGCTACCGTAGTCAGGGGGCGTCGCCGAAGTAACCAGAGACATATATACGTAGACGCCGCATTGAGCGCTGAATCATACGTCAACGCCGCCGCTATTTTGGATGTGGCAAAGTAAAGCGCAACCATTTTCCTTGTATTAGTTTACGGGCTTGACTGACTTATCTGACTGTTTTGTTGACATTCACTTTAGCGCAGCTCCATCTAGTGGATGCATAACGCAACCCCAGCCACTACTGTAGCTTCTATTCTATGTGCCCTATATATGAAAACAGTTTTAAAATAGGCCATTCATTGAAGGTGCGCCTTATAATCCGATGCGGATGCGGATATAGTGCGGAAAATACGGTATATTAAAGTATTTTGTAAAGCAGCATTAAAAAAAAAAAAGAAGAAATGAATGTGAACTTGTTGGGGTGAACAGATTCAACTAGTTTGTGAGTAAATAGAGAATTGAGTAAAAATTAAAATACACCTTCCTAACCTGTTAAAATATAATTCTGTGGATTAAGCTCCACCTGCTCCTAATAACAATAATAACAATAATAATAATAATAATAATAATAATAATAATATTTAATAATAGGTGTAGGCTGGTTTGGCCTTAAGGAGAAACAGTGGAATATGTTGCACATGTTGCCTATTAATAAATAAACAGGGGTTAGGGTCATGTATTCATAATATTTTCTTATTTCTAAATTGATATATTTAATGTTGTTAATAGTTAAATAAACCTGCATGATAGATAGGGTTCAAATAGTTCCTGTGACCACCAAAAAGTATTCAACCAAGCAACTGTGCTGTTCTTTTTTTTGTCACACTTAAATGTTTCAGATCAATTTATCAAATATTATTAGACAAAGATAACCAGAGTAAATATAAAATGCAGTTTTTAAAATATGATTTCATTTCTTAAAAAGCAAAAAATCTCCAAACCTACCTGACCCTATGTGAAAAAGTAATTACTCCCTAAACCTAATAACTGGTTGTGCCACCCTCAGCGGCAACAACTGCAATCAAGCATTTGCGATAACACAACAATGAGTCTTTCACATGGCTGTGGATGAATTTTGGACAATTCTTCTTTGCAGAATTTAATTCAGTCCTATTTGAGGATTTTTGAGCATGATCGGTCTGATCATGCTACAGCATCTCAATTATATTTTAAGTCCGGTATTTTACTACGCCATTCCAAAACCTTCATTTTGTTTTGTTTTTAAGCCATCCAGAAGTGGACTTGCTGGTGTGTTTCTGGTAGAGAGCAGAATTCATGGCTCCATCAATTACGGCAAGTCATCCAGGTCCTGAAGCAGCAAAGTAGCCTCAGACCATCACACTACCACCACCATGTGTGACTGTTGGTATGACGTTCTTTTTATGATTTTTACATCACATGTAACACTAAGCCTTTGTGTTCTTTTTTGTCAGCAGTGGTTTTTACCTTGGAACTCTCCCATGGACGCCAATCTTGCCTATTCTCTTTCTTATTGTTGAATCATGAACACTGACCTTAACTGAGGCAGGTGAGGACTGCAGGTCTTTAGATGTTGTTCTGGGTTCTGTTGTGGCCTCCTGGGTGAGTCGCTGATGCACTCTTGGAGTAATCTTGGTAGGCCAACCTCTCCTGGGAAAGTTCACCACTGTTATAACTTATATCCATTTGTGAATAATGGCTCTCACCATGGTTCGCTGGGGTCCCAAAGGTTTAGAAAGGTTTTTGCAACCTTTCCAGAATGATAAATGTCAATGACTTTGTTTCTCATCTGTTCTGGAATTTCTTTACATCATGGAATGAAGGGCTACTTTGAGACAATTTAGCCTACTTAATTTTATCAGACAGGTTCTATTTAAGTTCTATATTCAACAGGTCTCGCAGTAATCAAGGTGTGGGTAGTGAAATTGAACTCCGCTTTCCAATAGAATGTGGTTAATCACAGTTAACTCATCATTAAACAAGATTAAATAGGGCCAGGTAGGTTTGGATAGCTTTTTTCCCCTTATTGGGATTTGAAACATTTAAGTGTGGCAAATATGCAAAAAAAGAAAGAAAAAGAAAGGAGCAATCAGGAGGGGGAAAATGCTTTTTCACAGCACTGTATATGTTCATAACTGTACAAACAATGTTTTTGATTATATTGTTTACTAGAGCAGAAAGTTTTTCATAGATCTAGGCTCTTGATTTTGCCTTCAGAGTGCACAAGACTGATGAATTTAACTTCAAATGTGCAAACTTTTGTTTGCCTTCTTTGCAAGCTGCACATAAACTTGGTAAATGAAGTCTGAAATATTTTTTTCAGTGGAGAATCATTGTCATCAGATAAAAAAATAGGGTGAGTCCCCTGACTATGCCAATAGTTAGAATCTAATAGGATGCATTAGACTAACAAACTAAATCAAACCTAGTTATAGATCAATGGTAAAATATATTTGACTACTGTTTTCTTTAATTTTATTCATAATCAACATTATTCCTGAAACAATACAGCCTATTACTCAAAAATAGAATAAATCAGTTCTGCATGTCTCTCCCATCGACGAAAATGATGGATTAAGAATTTTTCCCCTTATGAAATTAACATCAGCAACTGCCCAACCAAACTGGCCAGACAAGAACAGAAGGTGCTTGCCCCTATCCAGACACATTACAGGCTCCCACTTCTAAATATGACCAAGGAAGACTGAACTGACCCTTGAACTGAAATGGGCTCGTAGGTTGGGTTGTACTATATGCACACTAGGGCTAGGCACTTCTGCCCTTTCCTAGTACAATCCAACCTACCACTATCTTGCTACAGAGAGTATCCAGCTAAATTAGGCCACTCATTCATTTAGCTGGATACCTATTTCACCAACTAAAATGACAACCATCAGATTTTATTCATGTTAATTCTGTGAGTGGCAAATTGAACCTCTGGGCTGATTCCTGCCAAACGTTTTATGGGTGTGTATTATGTCCATGGTGACCGTTTAGGGTCTCGATTGAATGGAATCGTGTACCTACTGCAAAACCCGTGCAGTTTGCTCAAACTTATAAGTATAATCAGCTTTATTCTGCTCAAGTACCACTAGAAGCTGTAGTCTAACCGCTGTCTGTTCAAGATGAAAGTCTGACAACAGGAGCACTGTGCTTTTCAAAGCTTTTATGCTACATATCAAATTGTTTTTTTTTTTATTATGTCTGCATTCACTTAACTCGGTCAATGTATTCTCCGCTTTCAGTGGACAATTTACAATAGCCAATTTAACAAGACAGCTAAGGAAAAGTAATAACTAACATTAGCCTGCTGACTTAAACTGATGTTAATACAAACGTGACATGAACGTCATTTAACCTAAGCTGACAAATGTTGCTGGTAAAGGGTAACGTTAAGAAACAACGGGAAAACATTTGGTTAGTGAATGTGCAAACAAGCTGAAGAAATGTTACTCACCTAAATAGATGTCCCCGAAAGATCCACTTCCGATTTTTCTGCCCAGTCTGTATCGGTTCCCCACTCTCAGCTCCATGTCGCTGTTAGCTACGTTTGTTACCTTGGTAATTGACGTTACTTAATCCTAAATGTTCAGTTTGTAACCTTTTGTTTACGTTACCTCGGCAAATATTCCACCTTCCGTCACTGGATTACAACCCCTTTCATTCACAGTCGCTTGTCCCCCAGAATCCAAGTTCCTTCTGTAACAATACAAATTTCACCATCCCGTATTTATCTTTCTGACTAACGAACACCTATAATATCGATATCGCCTGGTAATGTGAAACGCGCAGTTTACGTTCTCCGTATTTTGGGGGTCATTATTGCCCAACAATATGAGGATGGAGACAGATTTTCAGGTAGACTTAATCCTAATCGTTGCTTGTCATAGCTTCCTTCCACTGTTGGATCTTTCTTCCACCGTGAAAGCTGTCATTCACTACTGACGTCACTTCCCCTAGCAACTATAGGCAAATGTAGAAAAAACACCGTATGCAGTATATCATGCTAAAAACTGGTTAATTATAATCACAGCAATGTCATTCATTATTTTATTAATATAATTAATTGTTATATTATATCAATTTTCATTGCAAGGAATACAACGAGACAACATAAAGTAATACAAATAGAAAAACTTCTCAGAGCTACTCGACATGACTTTATTAGTACAGTATTTACAATTGTTTATTTATTCAGAAGTAGTAATAAAATACAATAGAAATCGTTAGTTCGTTCGTCTTCTCCTGCTTATCCGGAGTCGGGTCGCGGGGGCAGCAGCTTCTATTATTTTTTATAATAGAAATACAATAGCTATACTACTTACTTCACAATATAGCATTACATACAACAGACAAAACAAACGGCCCACTGCTGTTTTGATCATGTTCTTGTCTCACATTAACGCTGCAACAAGAGTGCCTGTGCTTTTCACACAATGTCAATGTAAGATGGAGTAAACCGGAGTAAGTGAATCTGTGCTAATAATTCCATACATTCTCTAAATATCTTACATTCATATGTTCGTAAAATCTCTGATTGGCATATGACACTCTGTTTGCCAAAACATCAGACTACTTTATCTATAGATGTGATTTGATCTGCTGTTTCTATTGTCCGACATATACAATTTACGTCAGCGTCACCGCTGTAGCCACACCCACATCAGCTTTTTCTGATTGGCTGCATCTGCATGTGGACCTGCCGCTCACATTTTTTTCCTCATTGGTCGCCTGTGGGCCAGTCAACCTAGTTTAGGCAGCTCACGTGGCAGATCTGTTGTTCTAAAGATTGTGTAAGTCGCTGGCATGTGTAGTCCAATGCTTTGCACGGAGTCTACATGCTGCATTCGAGTACTGTAGAAATAATGACTGTTTACGTCACAGTAAACTATAATGTGTTATGATCTTAGAAACGATCCACTAGGAATAAAGTTTCTGGCGGTTGTTTTGCAACATGTCAGTTAGAAAAATATAATTTTGTAAAACAGCAACCCAAACATTGCAGTGTTTAGTGATTATGCACAACGGCAAAATGATTGTAGCTGCAAAGAATGACCAAGAATGTGTGTCCGTGTAATTTGAAATTCATTGCAGATCTGCTCCAGTTTCCTTCCATTGTTCAAAACCTACAGACCACACAGTAGGTATGGATGTGTTTATAGGCCTACCATAGACTAGATAGAGAGAATATTTGTGTGATGGCCACAGCTGTGGCCACACAGCCATAAAAATGTCGGTAACCTTCTGCACTCACACTTGTTTCTATAGTTAGATTTTGGTTATACACAATATACATTTAATTAAGTTATTAGTCTAAATTGGTTTTAACATTTAAATCACACTCTGTTTCAGATAACACACTTTATTGTATGACAGTACATTGGTTTTCTATTTTAAGTGCACACATTTAGTTAGCTTTTGTACAGTCTTCATTTAATACAATTTCTAATCTGTTTTCTTTGATTTACCGGTGCTGCTGCTGCTGGGAGCTGGGAATGCCAGGCAAAAGGAGCTGCCCCACAAGCTCAGCCATTTTGTAGCAGAGGATGCTGATTGGGCCGGCACATCATGTGGGGGGGGAATTTAGTGCTTTACTGTTTATTCCTTTTGAGACAATTAGTAATTTTACTTGGTTTTGTTAAGTATGGATTATGTTTCTTTCAAGGAGCTAATTTTCCTGATTTGCTTTGGTAATTAGCTGTTGTCTTTTGTGTTTGTTTATCCCTCTTGTGTTGGTATGGGCTGATCACCCATTATATAAGTTTCCCTCTTGTGTTTAGTCATCAGGTCTGTTTGTTTTGTCTTCTGTTAGTTTCTTCAGTTGACGTTTATACAGTTTTGTTAATTTGACCTCTTTTATGGGCCCTGGGGCCTTATGTACAAAGCTTGCGTACGCACAAAAAAGTGGCGTAAGTCCTTTTCCACGCTCACGTTCAAATGTATCAAACGTGAAACAATCGTAGAAATGTGCGTGCCCCACGCCAACTTCATAGCTGTCGTACGCACGTTTCTACAGCTATTGTTCCTTTGGCGACACTTAGAGGTGACGCTGGGAAACTGTTAATAATGTGAAAACAAGTAGTCATCAGAGTGATGTGCACATCAGAGACACACTTATGAACAATTAACACACCCACGTGTTTGCAGTTATATGGGTGGATATAAAAGCATGCGTAATGTGATTAAGAAAATGGTATTAACAATGGCAGCGTTAGCGTTGTTAGAGGACCTTGCAAACGTGAGCGATTTAAGGAACGCAAGGATTTACTTGCAAACCATGATAATTGGGTCATAAGCCGATTTCGGTTACCAAGGCCAGTGTTACTGGAGTTGTGCGCAGAGCTGCGGCCGGCCCGAGAGCGCAACGGGGGCCGGCGAGTAGCTCGGGGTTGTGCTGACTACGCTGGGGTTCCTGGCAACAGGGGAATTCCAGCGGGAGCTGTTTATCTAAGTAGGAAACATTTTCATTCCATCAATGTTCAAATCATATGTGATGCGCGAATGCAGCTAACTAACATCGTGGCAAGGTGGCCTGGTTCAACGCACGACTCATTCATTATGACTAACAGCATGGTTGGGAACAGGCTGGAGGCTGGCACGGTGCGCGATGGGTGGCTTCTATTCGTTTAATTGTCCCGTATGTAACGCTGGATTACATACGAAACAATTAAACGAATAAACTCTTTACTTACCCAGAAGCCGTGCCAGTGTGCCAATGCACATTTGGGCATGTGGCATTCAAATATCATGTTTTTGGTTTTCTTTATTTTCTGCTGGTGAAATTAGAGCTGCAGAGCTTTCTAACAAGCCCTGATTGTCTCCCTGTGTTCAGTATTCTTGTCAGTAAAAGCGGGCGTAAAATGTCAGCCACAGCGCCACACCTGTCCACACCTGTGTGCGCGCTGCTCGGATCCCACGGCATTTCCAGCCTCACACACACGCTCCCACTCACGTCTTTTTTTGGTCAAATTTATCCCTGTTGACAGGGAACCAAACAGAATCTCCACTTCATTCACTAGAATCTCGAGCTCAGACTCTGTAAAATTCCTTTTCTTTCCTTTGTTCATCGCGTTATCTGATCGGACAAAGAGGTGAATCTCAGGTCCGGGGCCTATTTAAATAGATTTGCATATGTAAATGGGGCGTGGACAGGGAGGAGTTGCACGTGCGCTCAATTCCACGTTGATTGGGATGTACAAAAGAAACGTGCTTGGATCCATGCGAACGCACACTTTGATACATCTGAATATTTTTGTGCGTACGACAGTTTCCGGGTTCTGGCGTACGGCAAGTTTAAGTAGGAAATCCACGCAAGTATTCGTACATGAGGCCCCAGTTCTTTATTGCTTTTGTTTGGAAATTTTGTTCCTTCATGCTTTGGGTAAATAAAAAACCCTTTTTTGAAAATACTACCTGTGCTCATTGCCGGCTGCCTCAGTCCCTCACAATTTGGTTCATGGTATATCTAGTATCTTGCTCATGGACTGGCTCTAGTATTTACCTCTTGTAAGCTGAAGTGCAGTGCTTTGAGTCATGAAGGTCATGTTACCTGCTATTACTGACTGAATTTATTTCAGTTAAAGAACAGAATCAGTCTCTTGTTGTGTTAATCATTTAGACTTTGAAGCAAAAAGTCATTCAGGGACAAAATACATGCTGACTTTAAACTAACTCTTAATATCAGTGAACATAAAGCCCTTCACAGGAGAGAGTGTACTCTGACTTGTTGGAGAGCTGCCAGGAGGTTCACTCTCTTAATATTATAAGGGGTTACTATTATCCATCCCTGCATCAAAACCATGTCCAGACATGTCCATGTCCTACAATACAATGCACAGAGTGCATAGAGTGCACCATTGTGATTCATTGTCATTTTATCATTCATTGTAATTGTATAATATGTTTGTGTTGATTTGTCCTGTACACGTGACATCCATTGCACGTCTGTCCGTCCTGGGAGAGGGATCCCTCCTCTGTGGCTCTTCCTGAGGTTTCTTCCACATTTTTTCCCTGTTAAAGGTTTTTTGTGGGCAAGTTTTTCCTCACTCGAACCCAGGGTCTAAGGACAGAGGGTGTCACTCCCTGTGCAGATTGTAAAGCCCTCCGAGGCAAATGTACTTTGTGACTTTGGGCTATACAAATAAAATTGATTTGATTTGATTTGATTTGATTTTGTGAAACACCGGAGTATCTTACCAGTAACAAACAAACCAATAAGATGAAAGTGCAATAAACAATAAACTTCACCTTGAACTAACTTAACTATTTATTTATTTTTTTCACATATACACACAGCCATGTTATCATGAAACACTATTCTTGTTCATCATTGACCTGTTGTTACAGTGTGTCTGAAGGGTGGGACACACTGTATGTTCTGCTTCAGCTCTGGGTGGAGTAGCGGCATGCTGGTCCATTTATCATTTATTGTTCCCTTTTTTTTTTTTTTTTAGGGAAAGACATTTAAAACGAATTTTGAAGTTGTGTAGTCTGTGTCGGCGCAAGGGATACATCACTTTGGATTGCATAGTTAATTTCATTCATGAACAATTACAAACATCTGGCCAACTCTGTGGGTGTAGGTGGATGTACACAAAATGCAAGGATAATGGATTACACATCAAGAAAGAAGAGGTACGCCTAATTCTAAAAGAACTTGACCCAAAGGGGTGTTGAACTCAGAGGAAGGAGATGGCTCTATCGCCAAAGCTATTTTGCAAAAAGGCCCAATTATATTTGGCACTTGGACTCTTATGACAAACTAAAGCCATTTGGTATCTCTATCAATGGCTGCATTGACCACTTTTCCTGGAAAATGATCTGGATGAAGGCATTTACCACCAGCAGTGACCCAAAAATCATCGGAGGCTACTACATGGAGGCAGTCCAGAGATTCAGTGGTTGTCCAAGGATTGTCAGAGGCGACCGGGGCACAGAGAATGTTAAAGTCAGAGACTTTCAGCGTTTTCTCCGTCGCAACATTCACGACGGCTCCGGCATTGACGGCTACATTAAAGGGGCAAGTACAGCAAATCAGCAAATAGAGAGTTGGTGGGGCTTCCTCAGAAGGGAATCAATGGAATTCTACATCTCTCTGTTTAATGATCTGAAGGACCGTGGCTTGTTCGATGGTGCATATTTGGACAGAAGTCTAATTCAGTTCTGCTTCATAGGAATTATTCAGGTAAAAATATATCATATCATATTGTTATGTAAAACATACTTTCATTTTAAATTGTGTCCCACACATGATTTTGTGTTGTTACATTCTCCAATGAGCAGTTGTCCACCTGTCTTAATCACTGTCCACTGTCATCAATGTGGTGTCCTGCAATAATAATTCATAAAATGGCTCTAACAGGGTTATTTGAACATGGAAGTGCTGCACACCGGTCTGCCATATCGTGCCATGTCAATCATTTCATTGTTTGTGTTCACAAGCACAACAATAGGCCTAATGCGTTTTTAGACAAGGTTACCCGAAATAAATATAAACAAACAAAATATTGCAAAGCAGAGAGCAGGATCAACAACCTTCTCTGTGTTGACGTTTGTCCTGCTCTGGATCAGCACAGACACGCCTATCCTATCATTACTCCTTACGTCATCAGAAGTCAGCATTAAACATGATTTAATTCCAATCTTATCTAAGGCCCACATGAGAATTACAAATTGCATATCAATTAACTTATTTTCTTACTTTCTAATATACTGTTATCTTAGGACGAATTAGATGAGACCATCCATGTATGGGATTCACATGTCATCCGACCATCGAAGAATGACAGGGTACCCAATGGTCAACCTCGAATCATGTACATGTTATCAGAACTCTACACAAGTGATGACCACATTTCCCCAGTGGAAAGAGCTGATGTACAGTTGTGTCAGAGTAACTGCACATTGCGACCAGCAGTGCCATGTGACACAGACATCTACAACATCTGCAACATTCTGATGGTGGAGTCACAGCTGCATCTTCCAGCTGATGCTTATCAAGCACTGGATTTGTACCTGCATTTTGAGGAGTGAGATAAGATCTGCCCTCTAATTTGAGATGAAACTACATTTGTATCCCTCTAAACTGAACACATGATCAGACAATTCTTCTGCAGTCTGCCATGCTTTATTCACCAAACATTGTCAGTTGGCATGTTTTCCCAGGAACTACGTAAAAGCTTTATTTTGAATTTTGGATTATTTCTCCTTGGAAAAAGGTTTGCTTTGTCACTATGTGCACACTGACTGTTAAAGACATTAAGAACATTTGCAGTGATATTGTGCACACAGTTTTTTAAGGTACGTGGCAGGTTTTGACTGTTATAGATAACTTCTTTCTTCGTTCTTGTGTGGATTTAGGTTGTCTCAGTTGCTTCTGTCTCTTCAGGTAATGAAGCACAGGCTTTATTGAATCAGTCTGGGATTACCTGGGATTTTTCAAATGACAGAGTATTAGCTCTTCTCAGTAATTTTTGCTGGAATTACAGACTTAAATTTGTTGTACAGCATATAAGAGTATTGTCATAGATGTTTTATTTTGCCTTCACATCAGTCATGAACAGGAAGCAAACAAAACCACAACAAATAAAAACAACATGGCAGGACATGAAAGAGGAATTACATTTTTATTTAACAATGTGCTCTTGACAGTTACTGTCTGTATGTTTACCATATGAGGCTTCAACAAAAACAGCCATTTAAAATGGTACTGTATGTGCATCGAACAGGTATTGTTTTGTTGAATGCTGAACGTCTTTCTTAATAACAATTGCATAAAACATGCACATGATAATATGAAAATGAAAAGGGATGTTCACCTATGAGAGCAGACTTTTTTGACATATCAAAATGATTAAACTTAAACTGTCTTCTGGACTTAAACAAAATGTAAAACTCAGTGTGCTGACAAATATTACAGCACAACAATAATAAAATAACAAAGCCAAAGCAAAACAAATGTCAAAACAGTTGTTGTTGTTTTTTCAGTTTAAAGTGTAATAAATAAATCAGTCATCAGATTATGCATCTGATTTTATCTCCTCTCCTTGTGGAACAATTTTTTTTCTTAGTTGTAATACATGAATGAACAAATAATGTTTTTTTTTATGCAAATCTGTAGAAACAGTTTGTTTCAGACAAATGCCATAACAATGTCAGTAGAAGAGGAACATGTGTAAGATGCCTTACATTCACAATATTACATTACACAATATCCATTGTAAAGCAATCGCCAGACAGGACATTGTCAAACTCTTGACGAAACTCAGGGTATGAGCTGTAGGTGCATGGTAACTCAAGAACTGCTCCACATGTGTGTGCTACAGGCCTGCAACTTAAACCACACAATCTATTAAAAGTTACTTTGATTGTGTCTGTGCACAGCACAGTGGACGCTGTGCAGAAGCGTAAGAAGATCTCCAGTTTTCTTTGGCTGATGCTTCTCACATACTGTAGCAGGTGGTTAAGAGCTGTCTGCTCTTGTGGATTTGTCCTTGACAACAGGCAAGAACAAAAGATGGTGACAGTCTGATTGGTATGATTTTGTGGTCCAGGTATCCTTTCAACCACACTCTTCCAAGAGCTTGCCATTCCTTCTCAGAATAGTCTGGTCTTAGTCTGGGTACTCGTTCATCTTCCCCCTCACACTGTTCCAAGAAATTTTCCCAGAACGTGGAATATACCTCTCTTGACACACCATCACTGTCCACAGCTTTCTGATTTGTAAACTCCATTTTTAGATTAGCATTCAGTAGTTTTGGTTCCATGAAGAAATTAAGGACATCATCAACTATATTTACTCGTCTTAATTTTAAAAGAAGGAGTTCTTTTTCAAATGGGTCTGGGGATGCTGGACGACTGCTTGATGATACAGGTCCGTCATTAAGTGTAGAGTGCTGCAAGATTTTTTAAAAAGGTAATTAGGTGTGATTTGACAATAAATATATTAAGTAGCATGCAGAAATTACGCTGTGGTTCTAGATTTGCTGCTTTTCTGTTTTATATCACAATACATGGAATATCTTTTGGTTTTGGAATGTTTGGATGAAAAAGTGATCTAAAAACATCAGCCTGAGGTGAGAGAACTTGGGATGACAATTTGTCACTGTTTTTGTACATTTTATACACAGAATCATTCATAGGGAAAACTCTTTAAAAGAATCAATAATGGCAGCAATATTTTGCAGCATTGTTAGAAATGACTCAGTTCTACACTATACCTGCATACTGTTGAAGTCATGTGGCTTCCAGGGAAGGGTGGAGTCTTGATTATCACCTTCATCACCAAAAACGGGTCCAAAGTTTACTTCAATATCCTCAAGAGATGCTTGGATGGCAAGGGCAAGAGGGGAATCCGACTCATCACTTAACAACTGGTTTGCATCTTGATTTGACACGTAGATCCATGCCTGCTTGCTTGTCGATTGTCGAGTATGATTGCCAACGGAAGATGGTGGATGCAGGACCTCTGTGTTGCTCATCTCAGGAGTTGCTGGTCTTGATTGATTGACTAATTGGTTCTCCTCTCTGTGATAATTAAATTAATATATATATATATATATATATAATATATAATATATATATATATATATATATATATATATATATTATTACCTTATCTTTGTTTTTGCATCATCTGATCAAAGCTCTCATGTGTACTATCACATTCATGAGCAGATGAATTGAGCATTGAATTCAAAACATTTTGCCTACTTCCATCATCTTAGCTGCATTTAAAATTTGAGATGGATTTACATTTGTTGTTTGTAACAAAATCATGGTTTCTTAAAACCCCATCTCTGTGTCCTCATAGACTTCACAAGTTCTCAAGTTTTGAACTTTATCTTTGACATATTTTTTTTGTTTCAATTATTTGAAATTTTGATTGATCAATTTTTGTTTTCATTTTAAAAAGTATTGTTTGAACATTTTGTCAAAATGAATCTCCATACAACACAAGATCCATACTGTATATCACAAACTGGGTCCATAAAAATGCAATACTGGGGCTTATTTTTTTTATGGTTTTCCTGCATTGAGCCACTGGGTGCTGGATCTAAATCAGTGGAGCTCTCTAGATCATCCACTCGATGATCAGTTCCAGTCCCCCAGTGATGACGTCTCCTGGTTTTGTTCCTCAAGGATCGTCTCTGCATTGTCCTAGTCTATAAAGAAATCAGCAGATCAGAAAATTATAGGCTTATACAGCCATGATTGTCCAACTGTTCAAAACAAGTCTTTCTGAACTTATTGTGATTAAACATGCACATAAGTGGAGAGAGAAGTGGAGCAAATATATTTAGAAAATTGTATTTACATCTCTTGACCTCTTGCAACTCAACTATCACCCCTGATTCAGCAGATACATATTATAAAATATCTAAATAATACATATTTTGCAGGCTTCATGTTCCTAATAAATTTAACATTGAGTTCATACAATGGATTTATCCTCAAAAATTACTGATTCTACTTGTTGAATTTCACGAGAAGAAAGACAAACAACATGGCTGTTAGACTAAGATTATTTTGACTGCACCAGAATTGTACAGCATTTGCACTCATGGTCTGTCCTGTTTAATGCCATCTAATTGAGAAAGCCAGAACACAGATTGGTCTATAATGAACATTGAAAAGAGCACAGATGTCCTACATTGCATTTAGAAATGTGCACAAACAAAGCTTTCCACAATCACAAACCAACTATCATGTATTTGTACTATTATAGTATTCTACATCTATAACATAATCTACTGAGATTATCTTTTCAGTACAACTATTAATATGACTCAGGCAAGTTTGATAAATGTTAGATTAATGTCTGAATCATACAATACTGTTGTTCAGGTGTCACTGAATGTATGGATTTCACAAAAAACATCACTATGCTATTCTGTTTGTTGGCCACAGCTGGCTGCAGCATCACAAGGCAGGTGAAACTATACGTGCGTCTCCAAACTATGACAGGCTGACGTGCATTTACGCACGGTGCTGAGGTAGCTTCATTAACAGTTAATATCAATCAATATAAATTCAGTATCAACAGTATTGATAACAGAAATGTGGCAGAAGATAAATTACCTTCATTGGCCTCTCATCTGTGGGCTCGAAGTCAGATGCATCAGAGAGAAGTGTTACGTTTAGCCTTGGAGGTTGTGTAGATACGCAGCATTCGTAGCTTAGTCTGCTCGTACAGCTGGCTCACTGTGATTTCAGGGGATACTGCATTGTGACTGTAATCACGAATATCTTAACTCGAAGTCTTCCACCGGTCCTTTGGATGAATATCCATTTGGAAAAAACAAGCCCTTGCCCGTCTCCAGCAGTTCACCCATAGTTACTGATTTCTGGACTGACAGGTGATAAGTGCCGTTATCAAAGTGGAGCCATCCCATTTCAACCCGCCGGGTGGCTTTGAGTGCATGTTTATTGCCAACAATACCAGAGCATTCTGTGTCTCTGTTGACAGGAGTTTTCCGATGTTCCCCGAGCCTGTCTCTTCACTGTCTCCACTCCTCATGACTTTTCGTTTGTCACAGTTCTTTGACGACAAAACGCTCTGAGTGCAAGTCTGTCCCCATATTGTTTGATCTATTGTCCTAACTCCGCATCTGTCATAACATCTATGACGTCGATGTCGATCTGTAAATAAGCAAGGCACACGTCAAAAACGTTTGAAAAGTTACATTAACGTAGCAGGTAGAGAAAGCTGGCATCATTAGGCTAGACGTGTATTGCTTACTTTATGTCACTAAAGTTAACATTTATCTTTACCTTATCATCTTTTAGTTGACTGATGACACTATCAGGTATATTTCGCGTTTTCAGGGAAGAGAATAAGTCCATTTTCTGCTGCCATTCTTTTAAAGATCTGAGCCTAGAGGCATATGCACAGGAAGCACAACTGCCTGTGCTTAACCCAAGGTTTCTCGTGAGCACGAGATACCTTCTCGAGCGGACCAGAAAAGTATCTCGTGAGCACGGGATACTTTCTGATGAGCACAAGAAAGTATCTTGTGCTCACGAGAAACGTTTCACTTTTTTTCCATGTCCATTTAGGGGCTCCGTAGCAAGGACCAGTGAAGAACACAGCAGAAAGAAAGCTTCATTTGGATTAGCAGTTTGAGTCCAAGATAATGGTGCCATCTAGTGGATGTTTGTGGTAGTACAGAGGATTATTGCTCCTGCAGGAAATTCTCAGGTGGTTCTCAGGTGTTTTTAGTTAAACTGCAGTGTCACAGTGGAATACAGACAACTTATGACATTACAATGAATATGGGGCTGCGCCATATTTGTATGAACATACAGTATACTTTGCTCTCAATGTTTATCTATCTATTTATCAGTAGAGAACCTCCGCTGTCTCAGTCTAACAAGCACACCAGCTGGGGAATAGGAACCACAAGGAACCCAGCATTCTAAGAGTGCAGTGGGGTAATAGGGTACTCTGAGCTCTTTAAGATATGATCTTGATGTTTTCTCAAGGAGGGCCATCCTATGGATAGTTTTAATGGATGTGGGAACAAGAGTAGAGTACGAATCGGAACGTTTGATTGTTATTTTGGCCTTTGCTCACTCTAATTACATAACATTGTGAAAATACAACTATTAAAACTCAGTAGTGTGTCTGTGATTGCTTGAGGGACTTGAGGAAGATGAATCTTTCATGTTAGGTATTAGCCACTAATAGATGGGGCATGGGCAACACCTATAACTGCAGCGTGTCTTAACATCCAGCTCTAGAGATATAACAAAACAAAGAAACCAAATTACCTGCCTAACTAAAATAAACATGAGAAAACATGATAAACTCTGCCCTACAAACTCTTGAAGAACAAAAAGGCATTAGCAGGGCAAAGATTCTACAACTAGATAAGGGGGGCACTTTGTAGGAGAGTGAGAAGAGTTTGATCCACAGAGCATACCACTATCTCAGTGACGACCACTCAAAGTGCTTTTACTCTACATATCTGATTCACCCATTCACACACACACATTCATACATTGATGGCAATGGCTGCCACGCAAGGTGCCAAATGCTCATTGGTTTTAGGAGTTAACCATTCATATACATTTGCGCATAGTCAGTTCTTGCTATATGCGGACTATGTGGATGCACAGGGCCCCGCAGCCACCAGGGCTGCAAGTTCAATACATATTTTTATTCATTTAGGTTAGTTGTTATTTAATTTTTACTGCTTTGGATTGGTGGGGAGGGCATATTTATATTATGCCACCTTGTTTTTAAAAGTTTATGATAAACATTTTTCAGGAACATGCTGCATCTGTTGCATTTATTATTGTACTCCAGCCTGTTTCCCTCTTAAAATGTAACAGACTGTTGCATTTCCACAGATCATCTGAAAAAGAACCTCTCCCTCAGAGTTTGACAAAACAGCCCCCCCCAGATAACATCTTGCTTAGGGCCCCCAAAAAGCTTCAAACGGCGCATTCATACACCGATGGCACAGCCTTCGGGAGGAATTTGGGGTTCAGTATCTTGCCCAAGGACCCTTTGCGTGCAGACTGGAGGAAAACTCCTATCTGCATACATTCCCATTTACACACACCATCAGCCATCAGACACATTAACATTAATGTTTACATTTTTCTAGAATTTCTGTCTAATGATTTTAAAATTTTTACTGTCATCTCCAGCAACTTGTCAACAATCAAATTAATTTTTCTATAACGGGCCCCTTTGAAGTTATGCAATCTAATCTTTCTCTGCTGAAGGAATGGATACAGTTGAGAAAGTCTGTCCTAAGCTGGCCAGTGCAGACTTGACTGTAATTTGCTTTGAGTGAATTTCATGCAAGGCTATGTTATCTGAAACATTATTAACATAAACCACTCCCACCCAATACTGGTTTGTCAGAAATCAGGCTGTCAGCTGAACATGCAAGACATTAAACAGCTTCAATCATACATTTACAGTATGGTTAGCTAAACTGCACCTACTGCATTTTTTACCCCTTTTTTATTTTTATTTCTATACTAGTTTATCTTTTCTTTTCCATATATGTGTGTTCTGTGTATGCTCAACCCTGCCACAGTAAATTATGTGTTGGTGTAAACTTGCATAGCGAATAAAATTGATTCTGATTCTGATTCTAATGTGTTCAAATACAAAGTTGGTTTTGGTGTACTCTCTGCGTAAGACAAATAACCACCTATTTTCAACCCACTGAACACAAAGCACGAACGCAGCCCCTCATTTGTTAGTGTAGTTAGAGAGAGCCCATGGTGGATGTTGTGTGTGAAGTCTTGTTCACAATTTGAATGAGTTATTTTCAGGACTGGAAGTAGGTAAATAACAATTACAACACAAAAAAGAATCTAAATGGTTGCACCACTCTTCTAGAGTAGAGTCCTGTACAGTTTTAAAGTATTCCTAGAGCACTGTGCACTGGGGAAGAGTTTTTGCCCACTGGCAAGCTGCTGCTTGACAAAAGTTTAATGGTAAATAATAACAGAGAAATCAGTCACTGTGTATGTGAGTGAAGCACAGCTCTGGCTGCAGAAACGGTGTGTGTAGGGGAGGGGTGCTGTGTGTGACTGGTTTATCATGGATATTGACGAGTTTTACTTGTCAATATCCATGGTCAAAAACCCAAATACTTACATTACAGGTTTGCCTAGTCTTTAAGTAATTACTGAAGCGTCTCTTCTCTTGTGCCCGCCCACTCTCTCTCTCGCTTATCTGCATGTAAACAACAAACTAACCCTTAAAAAAGTTACAAAAAAACGGTTCATTAGACATGACTGAGGCTGCCAGGACTGTGTGTCAGACCTGCCGATACAAGCAAGAGTTTTTTTTTTTTAATTAACAGTTTATTTGGAGGGGAGGGCTTGTTGTTGTTGTGCGCGACATAGAGCTGCAGAGACGAGCGTTTTGGAAGCCCTTTGTTATGCAGGTATTTACTGTAGTGTACGCTTTAGACCAGGTAAACCATACAAACCCCTCATTAGCATTCTCATTGCTCAACCTTTTGTTTGCACTTGATGGGCTTTTTCGTCTCCCAGTGTCACAGATCACAGAGCGGAAAATGCAACTGGTTTGAGTACTGTGTACTATACTATACTATACTACTATACTATGTGCTCATGAACATGAATGACTGCTTTTCATTTTCGTCCATTAGGCTAAATGGCGTAAAGCGTAAATGGAAAAAATATGTATGAAATAAGTCAAGTATGTTTGGTTTTAATAAAGTTTGCAGTATATATGTTATGTTTTTATTGAGTGTGCCTGAAAGCGCACACTATATGTTATCCACCGCGCTTATTCTTTTGCTTATACTTATTATTGAGTGTGCGTGCAAGGCGCGCACTATATGTTATCCACCGCGCTTATACTTATTGAGTGTGCCTGAAAGCGCACACTATATGTTATCCACCGCGCTTATTCTTTTGCTTATACTTATTATTGAGTGTGCGTGCAAGGCGCGCACTATATGTTATCCACCGCGCTTATACTTATATTATTCTTACGCCCGTTTTTTGGCTCGCTACTCCTCCCAGAGTTTTTGTCGCACACACACAAAACGGGTATCAAAATGTGCAGCTCGGTCGGGACATGTGTGCTATGACTTTTCTAAGAGTTTCGGCAAACGGTTTTACCAAAAATCGCCAAAAACGAAGCCAAAAAATGAATGGGTGTGTATTGCGAGAACTTTCCAGAGCTAGAGTGAGTGATGTCATCGCTAGAGTGGAGAGGGGAGAGAACGATCAGTGAAAAAATAAAACGTATTCGACTACCGTGGCCTTAAATGAGCCACTACAGACACGATTTATACATAGAAACGTAGCAAAATTTGTCGTCTCACTCACATTCGCCTGCCAAAGCTGTCAGACATATAGTTTTGGCATGACACGTGAATATGCGGCAGCAACTCCCATCCTCAGCCTCATATACTCCCATGTTAAAAAAGGCGGGAAATTTTCTGGAGGAAGGCAGAAGTAACGTTTCTCTCTCTTGCTCCTGAGGGCACATTTCTTCATTTATCAACACAAAACGAATATGTAGACGATCAGGAAGGGCTCATCCTGCCTCAGGTTAAGCCGGTTCAATGATTGGAATTACGGTTTGGTCAGAAATCCTTCCTGTTCGAGAGGAAGTCTCAGCATTTTCTCTCAGTCTCTAAGTGACATTCTAACAGGTGCAGTAACTACTCCCCTGATTACAGTTTGTCCTGGTTGCTTAGCAACCTCAGCCTGCGTGAAGGAGGAGAGGAGGGAGGGGCCAGCAGAAGCTGAGCGACGGCCATTTTAGTAGTTCTTGGCACTTAATTTAAACCTGTCTGTGTAAAATGGCAGACAGAGACAGCAGAGCGTTAGCACAAGCTGTAAAGACATGCTATTTGCAAAGATTAGCGACCAATGCTAAAATTAGTGCTAATTAACATTAGCCACTAGGAATTAAATACATGTTGATTACTAACATGCTAATGCTAACATGCTAATGTTAACTGCTAGCGCATCAGCGTTAACATGCTAATGTTAACATGTTAATGTTAAATGCTAATGATAACATGCTAATGTTAACATGCTAATGTTAACTGCCAGCACATCAGCGTTAACATATTAATGTTAACATGCTAATGCTAACATGCTAATGCTAACTGCTAGCGCATCACCGTTAACATGCTAATGCTAACATGCTAATGTTAACAACTAACGCATCAGCGTTATAATGTTAATGCTAACATGCTAATGCTAACATGCTGATTAACATTAGCAACTCGGAATTAAACACATGTTAATTACTAACATACTAATGGTAACATGCTAATGCTAACATGCTAATGTTAATTGCTAGCATATAAGCGTTAGCTGCTCCTGTGTCTAAATAAACATGTTAAAAATGACTATTTGAGGTGTGCTTTTTGAATACAGACCCCCGGTAACAGCCCACTCGTCAATCTCAAAATTTCTGCGGGAATTTTCTAGTTATTATTTTTCTTCTTCCGTACGTTTTTTGCCGCGTAACTACTCCTGCAAATTCTAGATTCAGCTCATTCATGCCATGGGTGCTATTACTTTTCTACATTCTACTATTAATATTCTACAAATTATTCAACTTTTTTTGCAAATATTTTCCCTGTTAAAATGCATTACACAAACTTCAAATCATTCTTAACTCTAGTAACCACAATCTGATAGTTTCACCAGTTTCTGTTAGCCACACTAACTAGCCTATCTATAGCAATGGCGTCCCTCTCCTCTCCTCCTCTCTCCTCTCCTGCTCTCTCCTGTCCCGTGTGCCACATGTTCAGTTACTCCTCGTCCTCCTTTAGTGATAACAGTACTTGTAATAAATGTAGTTTATTTGTAGCTTTGGAGGCAAGGGTCAGTGAGTTAGAGGCACGGTACCGCACCACCGAACAGTCAGTAGCTCAGATAGTTAGCCAGTCCCCGGTAGCCGGTGCGGTACAGCCACAGGTAGCTTCAGCTAGTCGTCCCCCGGTAGTTCCCAAGCAGCCGGGAGGCTGGGTGACTGTTCGAAGGAGGCATAGCCCCAAACTGAAGCCCACGGTACACCACCAACCACTCCATGTTTCAAACAGATTTTCCCTGCTCAGCGACACACCCGCTGAGAGGCCAACTCTGGTCATTGGCAGCTCCATAGTCCAAAACATGAAGTTAGCGACACCGGGGGCCATAGTTAAATGCATCCCGGGGGCCAGAGCGGGCAACATCGAATCTTTTTTTAAACTGCTGGCTAAGGATAAGCGTAAATACAGTAAGATTGTTATTCACGTCGACGGTAATGACACCCGTTACGCCAATCGGAGGTCACTAAAATTAATGTTTCATCGGTGTGTGAATACGCCAAAACGATGTCGGACTCCGTAGTTTTCTCTGGTCCCCTCCCCAATGTGACCAGTGATGACATGTTTAGCCGCATGTCGTCATTTCACCGCTGGCTGTCGAGGTGGTGTCCAGCAAACGATGTGGGCTTCATAGATATTAGACACCTTTCTGGAGAAAACCTGGTCTGATGAGGAGAGACGGCATCCATCCCACTTTGGATGGAGCAGCTCTCATATCTAGAAATATGGCCAAGTTTATTAGCTGACCAAAACCATGTTGACAACCCAGAGTTGAGACCAGGAAGCAGAGCTGCAGTCTTACATGCTTCTCTGCGCCTCCATTAGAGCAGTTGCCCACCCAGTCCTTTAGTATAGAGACTGTGTCTGTCCCCCGTCCACCTACATTATTTAAAGATAAAACAAACAGAAGAGGAGTTCATCATAAAAACTTAATACAAATTAAATCAACATCTCCAACAGTCCAAAATAAGAGAATTAAATGTGGACTATTGAATATCAGGTCTTTGTCATCTAAAGCTGTCTTAGTCAATGAATTAATATCTGACTATGATATTGATTTGTTTTGCCTCACTGAAACCTGGCTGCAGGAGGATGAATATGTTAGCTTAAATGAATCCACTCCTCCGAGTCATTATAATACTCATGTTCCTCGAAGTACTGGTCGAGGTGGTGGAGTTGGAGCCATATTTGACTCAAGTCTATTAATAAATCCCAAACCTAAACTAAATTATAATTCATTTGAAAGTCTTGTCCTTAGCCTCACTCACCCAACCTGGAAAACTTTACAGCCAATTTTATTTGTTACAGTATATCGAGCTCCAGGTCCTTATTCTGAATTTTTATCTGAATTTGCAGAATTTGCATCAGGCTTGATCCTTAAAACAGATAAAGTAATTATTGTAGGTGATTTTAACATTCATGTGGACAACCACAATGATAGTCTTAGTACTGCGTTTATCTCTCTATTAGACTCAATTGGCTTTTGTCAAAGTGTAAATAAACCGACTCATTGTCTGAACCACACTCTTGATCTTGTTCTTTCATATGGCATTGAAATTGATAATATAATAGTCTTCCCACAGAATCCTCTTCTGTCTGACCATTTTTTAATAACCTTTGAGTTCATACTACCGGACTATAAGCCTTTGTGTAGAAGCTTCTACAGCAGATGTTTATCTGATAGTGCTGTAGCCAAATTTAAGGAAGTGATTCCTTCAGCATTGAATCAAATGCCATGTCTAACTGTAACAGAGGACTTGTCTACTTCCTTTAGCCACCCACAAATAGACCATCTTGTTGATAGTATTACAGGCTCATTACGGACAACTCTAGACTCTATTGCACCTCTGAAAAAGAAGATAATTAAACAAAGAAGGCTAGCACCATGGTATAGCCAGCAGACTCGTAAATTAAAGCAAGAGGCACGTAAATCTGAACGCAAATGGCGTGCCACTAAACTGGAAGAATCTCATCTAGTCTGGCAAGATAATCTCAAAACATACAGGAAGGCTCTCCGTAATGCCAGAGCAGCCTATTACTCTTCTTTAATTGAGGAGAATAAGAACAACCCCAGGTTTCTCTTCAGCACTGTAGCCAGGCTAACAGAGAATCACAGCTCTACTGAACCATCTATTCCTTTAGGTCTAAGTAGCAATGACTTCATGAGCTTCTTTAATGATAAGATTATAACTATTAGAGACAAAATCCATCACCTCTTGCCCTCAACAGACATTGATCTGCATTCTGATACAGCAAGTTTTGAAACAGCTGTAAAACCTGATATGTATTTAGACTGTTTTTCCCCCATCGACCTTCATCAAATAACTTTAATCATTTCTGCAGCTAAGCCGTCATCCTGTCTCTTAGACTCCATCCCAACCAGGTTGCTCAAGGATGTTTTACCTGTAGTTAGTAATTCGTTATTGGATATGATTAATCTGTCTTTATTATCAGGATATGTACCACAGTCCTTTAAGGTAGCTGTAATTAAACCTCTTCTTAAAAAGCCCACTCTAGACCCAGAGGTCTTAGCCAACTACAGACCGATATCAAACCTTCCCTTTCTGTCTAAGATACTTGAGAAAGCTGTAGCTAATCAGCTGTGTGACTTTCTCCATAACAATAGTCTATTTGAGGATTTTCAGTCAGGATTTAGAGTGCATCATAGCACAGAGACCGCATTAGTCAAAGTTACAAATGACCTCCTAATGGCATCAGACAAAGGACTCATCTCTGTACTTGTCCTGTTAGATCTTAGTGCTGCATTTGACACCATTGACCATCAAATTCTTTTACAGAGACTGGAACATCGAATTGGCATCAAAGGAACCGCCCTAAGCTGGTTTAAATCGTACTTTTTAGATCGATCTCAGTTTGTTCACGTCAATGATGAATCCTCCATGCAGACCAAAGTTTGTCATGGAGTCCCACAAGGTTCTGTACTTGGACCACTTCTATTCAGTTTATATATGCTTCCTTTAGGGAACATTATTAGGAATCACTCTATCAATTTTCATTGTTATGCTGACGACACCCAATTATATTTATCGATCAAGCCTGATGCAACCAATCAGTTAACTAAACTCCAAGCATGCCTTAAGGATATAAAAAGTTGGATGACCTACAATTTTTTGATGTTAAATTCAGACAAAACTGAAGTTCTTGTAATTGGACCCAAACACCTCAGAAACTCTCTTTCTAGAGACTTAGTTACTTTAGATGGGATCACCCTGGCCTCCAGCTCCACTGTAAAGAATCTTGGAGTTGTTTTTGATCAGGATTTGTCCTTTAACGTCCACATAAAACAAATTTCGAGGACTGCATTCTTCCACTTACGTAACATCGCTAAAATCAGACGCATTGTCTCTCAGGCGGATGCAGAAAAACTAGTCCACGCATTTGTTACTTCAAGGCTGGACTATTGTAACTCTTTGTTATCAGGCTGCTCTAATAAGTCTCTTAGGACTTTGCAGTTAATTCAGAATGCTGCTGCACGTGTTCTGACAGGAACCAAGATCAGAGATCACATCTCTCCCATTTTGGCTTCCTTGCATTGGCTACCTATTAAATCTAGAATAGAATTTAAAATTCTTCTCCTTACTTACAAAGCTCTTCATGGTCAGGCACCATCTTATCTAAAAGAGCTCATAATACCTTATTACCCCTCTAGAACACTGCGCTCTCAGGACGCTGGGTTCCTTGTGGTTCCTATAGTTTCCAAAAGTAGATTGGGAGCCAGAGCTTTCAGCTATCAATCTCATCTTCTGTGGAACAAACTACCATTCTGGGTTCGGGAGGCAGACACGGTCAACACTTTTAAGAGTACACTTAAGACTTTCCTTTTTGATAAAACCTATAGTTAGGGCTGGCTCAGGTCATCCCTTAGTTATGCTGCCATAGGATTAGACTGCTGGGGGACTTCCTCTCTCCCTCTCCCTCTCTCTTTCTCTCTCTCTCTCTCCCTCTCACCATCTGTAAACATACATGTCTCATTAGTGCATGTTACTAGCCAAACTTCCCCGGAGTTTCTGTGCTCTGTCATCCAGCAGGTTCTCGTGGATCGTGGCTGCTGCTGTGATCCTGCATGACGTCCACTACATATATTATTACTGTCATTATTGCTATCATATCTGCTACTGTAATCATTTTATCATTCATTGTAATTCATTGTCATTTTATCAGTCATTGTAATTGTACAATATGTTTGTGTTGATTTGTTATGTACATGTGACATCCATTGCACGTCTGTCCGTCCTGGGAGAGGGATCCCTCCACTGTAGCTCTTCCTGAGATTTCTTCCACCTTTTTTCCCTGTTAAAGGTTTTTTGTGGGCAAGTTTTTCCTCACTCGAACCGAGGGTCTAAGGACAGAGGGTGTCACTCCCTGTACAGATTGTAAAGCCCTCCAAGGCAAATGTACTTTGTGACTGTGGGCTATAATCAGCAGGACTAGTGGAGAAGGCTGAGACAGACGTTGCTCTGCGTGCTTTACGGTAACGTATTGTGTCACTTCCGGTATCTGTGTTGTTGCCACGGTGCTCTCTGCTCTGCTCACCTGAACAGATTTCCGTATATTTCTCACATCAGCGACTATCTACTTATCTCTGCACTACTCTCTGACTTGTTCTGTCTGTGCATAAACAGCTCTCTGAACTCTAGTAACTACAATCTGATAGTTTCTCCAGTTTCTGTTAGCCACACTAACTAGCCTAGCTATAGCAATGGCGTCCCTCTCCTCTCCTCTCTCCTCTCCTGCTCTCTCCTGTCCTGTGTGCCACATGTTCAGTTACTCCTCGTCCTCCTTTAGTGATAACGGTACTTGTAATAAATGTAGTTTATTTGTAGCTTTGGAGGCGAGGGTCAGTGAGTTAGAGGCACGGTACCGCACCACCGAACAGTCAGTAGCTCAGATAGTTAGCCAGTCCCCTGTAGCCGGTGCGGTACAGCCACAGGTAGCTTCAGCTAGCCGTCCCCCGGTAGTTCCCGAGCAGCCGGGAGGCTGGGTGACTGTTCGAAGGAGGCATAGCCCCAAACTGAAGCCCACGGTACACCACCAACCGCTCCACGTTTCAAACAGATTTTCCCCGCTCAGCGACACACCCGCTGAGAGGCCAACTCTGGTCATTGGCAGCTCCATAGTCCGAAACGTGAAGTTAGCGACACCGGGGGCCATAGTTAAATGCATCCCGGGGGCCAGAGCGGGCGACATCGAGTCTTTTTTGAAACTGCTGGCTAAGGATAAGCGTAAATACAGTAAGATTGTTATTCACGTCGGCGGTAATGACACCCGGTTACGCCAATCGGAGGTCACTAAAATTAATGTTTCATCGGTGTGTGAATACGCCAAAACGATGTCGGACTCCGTAGTTTTCTCTGGTCCCCTCCCCAATGTGACCAGTGATGACATGTTTAGCCGCATGTCGTCATTTCACCGCTGGCTGTCGAGGTGGTGTCCAGCAAACGATGTGGGCTTCATAGACAATTGGACACCTTTCTGGGGAAAACCTGGTCTGATTGGGAGAGACGGCATCCATCCCACTTTGGATGGAGCAGCTCTCATATCTAGAAATATGGCCAAGTTTATTAGCTGACCAAAATCATGTCGACAACCCAGAGTTGAGACCAGGAAGCAGAGCTGCAGTCTTACACGCTTCTCTGCGCCTCCATTAGAGCAGTTGCCCACCCAGTCCTTTAGTATAGAGACTGTGTCTGTCCCCCGTCCACCTACATTATTTAAAGATAAAACAAACAGAAGAGGAGTTCATCATAAAAACTTAATACAAATTAAATCAACATCTCCAACAGTCCAAAATAAGAGAATTAAATGTGGACTATTGAATATCAGGTCTTTGTCATCTAAAGCTGTCTTAGTCAATGAATTAATATCTGACTATGATATTGATTTGTTTTGCCTCACTGAAACCTGGCTGCAGGAGGATGAATATGTTAGCTTAAATGAATCCACTCCTCCGAGTCATTATAATACTCATGTTCCTCGAAGTACTGGTCGAGGTGGTGGAGTTGGAGCCATATTTGACTCAAGTCTATTAATAAATCCCAAACCTAAACTAAATTATAATTCATTTGAAAGTCTTGTCCTTAGCCTCACTCACCCAACCTGGAAAACTTTACAGCCAATTTTATTTGTTACAGTATATCGAGCTCCAGGTCCTTATTCTGAATTTTTATCTGAATTTGCAGAATTTGCATCAGGCTTGATCCTTAAAACAGATAAAGTAATTATTGTAGGTGATTTTAACATTCATGTGGACAACCACAATGATAGTCTTAGTACTGCGTTTATCTCTCTATTAGACTCAATTGGCTTTTGTCAAAGTGTAAATAAACCGACTCATTGTCTGAACCACACTCTTGATCTTGTTCTTTCATATGGCATTGAAATTGATAATATAATAGTCTTCCCACAGAATCCTCTTCTGTCTGACCATTTTTTAATAACCTTTGAGTTCATACTACCGGACTATAAGCCTTTGTGTAGAAGCTTCTACAGCAGATGTTTATCTGATAGTGCTGTAGCCAAATTTAAGGAAGTGATTCCTTCAGCATTGAATCAAATGCCATGTCTAACTGTAACAGAGGACTTGTCTACTTCCTTTAGCCACCCACAAATAGACCATCTTGTTGATAGTATTACAGGCTCATTACGGACAACTCTAGACTCTATTGCACCTCTGAAAAAGAAGATAATTAAACAAAGAAGGCTAGCACCATGGTATAGCCAGCAGACTCGTAAATTAAAGCAAGAGGCACGTAAATCTGAACGCAAATGGCGTGCCACTAAACTGGAAGAATCTCATCTAGTCTGGCAAGATAATCTCAAAACATACAGGAAGGCTCTCCGTAATGCCAGAGCAGCCTATTACTCTTCTTTAATTGAGGAGAATAAGAACAACCACAGGTTTCTCTTCAGCACTGTAGCCAGGCTAACAGAGAATCACAGCTCTACTGAACCATCTATTCCTTTAGGTCTAAGTAGCAATGACTTCATGAGCTTCTTTAATGATAAGATTATAACTATTAGAGACAAAATCCATCACCTCTTGCCCTCAACAGGCATTGACATGCATTCTGATACAGCAAGTTTTGAAACAGCTGTAAAACCTGATATGTATTTAGACTGTTTTTCTCCCATCGACCTTCATCAAATAACTTTAACCATTTCTGCAGCTAAGCCGTCAACCTGTCTCTTAGACTCCATCCCAACTAGGCTGCTCAAGGATGTTTTACCTGAAGTTAGTAATTCGTTATTGGATATGATTAATCTGTCTTTATTATCAGGATATGTACCACAGTCCTTTAAGGTAGCTGTAATTAAACCTCTTCTTAAAAAGCCCACTCTAGACCCAGAGGTCAGCCAACTACAGACCAATATCAAACCTTCCCTTTCTGTCTAAGATACTTGAGAAAGCCGTAGCTAATCAGCTGTGTGACTGTTCTCTATAACAATAGTCTATTTGAGGATTTTCAGTCAGGATTTAGAGTGCATCATAGCACAGAGACCGCACTAGTCAAAGTTACAAATGACCTCCTAATGGCATCAGACAAAGGACTCATCTCTGTACTTGTTAGATCTTAGTGCCGCATTTGACACCATTGACCATCAGATTCTTTTACAGAGACTGGAACATGAAATTGGCATCAAAGGAACCGCCCTAAGCTGATTTAAGTCCAACCCGTTCTCATTCCCAACGCGTAAAATACCGACGATTTGTCACGCCCCTTGACGTCTGATACCGACGTAAAAGGTACCCTTCCGCATCTGTATGAAATGCTCTGGGTTGTCAATTGACTCCAGTATAATCCGTTTGCGCTGGTAAGAGACGCTTAGAGCAGAGCTCCAGCCGTCCATTCACTCAAATATAATACCCGACCACAGCAATACATGACGCTGCAAGCTACAATCTGATTGGACAGCCCGAGGGCCCTCTGTCCGGAACTGTTTTTCTAACTATGTTAAGGATTTCTTTTATTGATATCATCAACATTCCTCAGCACAAACATGCCAAAGTGTCACTGATAATTCAACAATAAGATAGCTTCATGTTGTGGCCCTCAGTATGTTTTTTCTCCTTCTAGCCTGAGAAATAAACTTTTATTCGTATGTTTTGGATAGTGGAAAGGCCTACACTAACCATAAGGCTCGACCACCGACGATTTGTCACGCCCCTTCCCACCTCTGATACGCAAAAGGTATCTTCTCAGGTATGTATAAAACGGAGCACGAGCACAAGCAGAAGATGAAGGTGAAGGTGAAGATGAAGATGAAGACGAAAATGAAAATGAAGACAAAGACAAAGACAAAGAAGACGGTGAAGAAGAAATTGATTCTAACGCAGGTATGTAAAAAAAAAGACTACTTTGAGAAAGTGAAAGTGTATGTTTTAGAAAGAGATTACCTTGATTCAGTAGTCTCGCAAAGTAACAGTTTAAGGCATTTAAAAATGGCTACCGTCAGTGTGCTCGGTAGAGTAAGCTTACGACTGCACGTGGCTACTGTAGCATTAGCTCTTTAATCGATGATGGATTTAATCTATTACAAACATTAAAGGAGTTGCACGTTGCTAATATTGTATGCCCTGGCGCAAATAGCATCGCATGGTGTGTAATGTTAAAAAGCAGTTTTCTACTTCTGCTAGCTCTGTACAAACCGCTAATGCTAACGTTAATTGCTAACATTGTTCCTTCAGGATATGGAGGTAATTTTTAAAAGTGATGTAATTAAACACTACTTCAAGAGGGAACTTGTCTAATTTATTGTAGAGAGTAAAAGTTGACTTTGGTACCCCCATTAGCACATTTCTAAAGCATGTCCAGCTTCTCAAACCTAATTTTTATTACTGAATATATTACTTTTTTTTCTGTGAAATTGGCTACATTAACATTTGATTACTGTTTAATATTTACTGTTTAATATAACTGACTATATCTCTTGAAATTCTGCTTAAAAGACTGATTGCTGAATGTAAGTGAGTGATAAGTTTTATGTACTATACTCATACTGTACTCTTAATGTTACTCTCACATAGAAATGGATCAAACTGATGGCAGCCTTGGAGCACTGCAGGCATGAATAGAGGAGCTTGTCGTCATCATCAGAGTGCGAAAACAAAATCTTTACAGACAAACTGGTACGTCAGTTTCCTTCAAATAGACAGTTTGATACCTTTACAGTTTGTAAATGTATATGGTACATGTACAGCAGCTTTGTAAACCGAATAAAATCGGATCCTTGTTTGATTTAAGCTGGATGTGATGCATGTTCTTGCAAACAAATTGAACAGTGTGGATTTTAGTCTAAACATACATTATATGACAAGTGTGCCCTTTTTTTATGATTATTTACAATTCGCAAGGTCATCTTGGATGAGAAAAAATGCTTGGTGCTGCTGTCGACAATTACAACAAGCTGGCTGAACCGTCAAAGCAAATTATGTCCAGTGATGCCCTCATCCAGACCGACGTACGGCCCTGGCAGAACACAAGTAAACGTAAGCTTTTCTTTTTAAAACATTTCAAATGTATCTTAACCAAATACCCAGTATCTGAGCAGTAGTTGGAAGTTCTGATCTTGAATCATAATCTATGGTTTTCCCTTCTGATGTTGATAAACTGTAGCTGCTGCAGACCTGACAAAAAGAGAGGTCTTTGAGAAGGTGATGGCTGTGAGGCGTCTTAAAGAGGAGGAGATGATCCTTTGCAGGGAAATGCACCGCCACTGGACAGTGCTGAAAGCACGAACTCTGGAGTCGGGAACGATCTCCTCAGACTGTAAGCAGTAAAGTTTCACTGGATCTTTAAGCTATAACTAGCTTACTGGCTAGCACTGCCTTCTCCCCCCTTTTTTTTCCAGTTATTTTTTTTGACATTACTGATATGTATTGTTTTTTTGTTTTTTTACAGCCTCTCTTGTTGGCATGTCGGAGGATGCAAAGAAGGGACTCCATTGCCTGCTCCTAAAAAAACAAACTGAACTGAAAGCTGAAATGCTAAAAGTCAAGGACTATTACCAGAGAATCCTCAGCCACCAACCACTCCTGGAAACAGACGAGGAGGAGGAAAATTCAGATGATGCTGCTGAGAGTGACTTCAGCACTTCTGATGAAGATTGAGAGTGTGTGTGTGTGTGTCACCATTGATATTATGACTGATAAAATAAAAAGTTAATCACTTCTCTGTTTAATGTGCTTTTTCTAATGTCTGTTTTTAGACAGAGCTTGTTATCAGCAGACCTTTTGAGAAGGAAAAATGGAATTCCCTGTGTGCAGTTTATGCTGGATCTGTACTGTGTATGTATATATTCATATACATACACAGTACTCAAAGGATCACAAAAGCACCATGCAGCACACTCACCATCTGAGTTTTGTTCAGTGTTTTGTCGAAGAAATCATCAAAGTCGAACTGACATATTTGCTAGGGTGTGTTTTATTAAAAAGCATGCCGTCACACTGGTGAATTGACAGTCACAGAACATATCTATGCCACCTCATGGTGACCCAAAAACGACCCACCCGCACTTAGGTTGAAGCAAAGCTTCACTTTGGAAGACCTTTTTTGGAGACTAAAGGTGCCTGCTTATGACTCCTTCCATTGATTTTAAAAAGTACCCCATTCCGACCACCTCCTTTAGAGGTCGCCCAAAGAAGCCTCCCAAAATGAACATGTTAAGCTGACTCCAAGGTCAAGGCTATATTCCCTGATAACTCATCAACGCTTAGGTAGGGGCCTGAAATCCGCACCTGCGCATTGGGACAGCATGGTCGACCACGGTGTCGAGTTTCAGACCCGTCCGAGGTCAGCTGTTCTGTACTTAACGAGGCCTAGTAGTTCAGGCTTAAAAACACCTGTTTGGTTTGTAAATAACTCATCAGCGCTTTGAGGCAGGAGGCTGAAATTTGACTATGTCATACGCCATGGGGACTTCTGCTGTGATTTTTTGGTCACAATCCCATCACCGTAGAGCTAATTAGAGAATGCTTCCCTGCCTAAGGCAGATGGATTTTGCCTTAACAAATCAGGAGTACAGCTGCTAAGCTCCAACATTTTTTATTTTTTGCGTCAGACACCAGCAGCCACTGCCAAGGACCAAAGACAAGACAATCCAAAACAACAGATAAGGCGGCGCTCTGGTGAGGGCGCTGAGATTAGGACTGAACAGGGAGGACAGCAGACCCAGAAAGAACCGGCAACATCATTATTCTCACCCCAACAAGTGGAGTCTCCCCCAGCCCCAACAGGGGACATTCAACCTCCACCCCCCCAGACCCCACCTAGCCCCCAACTCTCTCCATTCAGTCTGGACGACTCCCCACTTCTGGATTTCACCGACAGGATGAAGAGTCTTGTCAATATGGGAATCCAATTAACACCACGCCAAAATCCCCTATTTTCTCCCCTTAAGCTACCACACCGTCCAGCCCCACCTATTCCACCTCGGAAACAACCCTCGACTAAAAGTCTCCGAGCCCCCCCACCTCCTTTGAATCATCATATCTGTGAGTCTGACTGATATGTGCCGGGTCCAGGCTGCAATACTGATATAAATAATCTTCACCAGGAAAAGTCAGGGCCCTATGGAGTTCAGATACCCTTCTCAATCCCTGTGATGACAGGTAACAGAAAAGTGGTTAAACTGATGAGAAATAAAAAGGGTTCATTTAAATCTGCCAATCTACTGAGTA
>NC_040026.1:7220461-7258351 GCF_000972845.2 Larimichthys crocea
CCTCACCGCGGTGTGACACTGTCTTGTCTCAGCTCCTATTTTTTGATTGTTACCACCACCAGCCTGCACCATTCTGGATCCCCCTCGCTTCAGATATCACATTGTCATATCGTTTGAGAGTTCTGCTGAAACTATCCCCGCTAGTTTCAATAAACTGCTTTCAATGATCTTAATCTTTGGTTTGTATTTGCATTTCGGGACTACTACCACTCACTTTGTTATGCTGAGTGTTAGCAGTCCAAAAAGTAAATAAAGAAAATCACTGTTACCGTATATTAAACTGCTTTTAATCTGTGATAACTGTGACGTTGTAATGCTTAATAGTGGGATTTAATGTTGTTTTAGCCCCACTAGTAACTGTGGGCTGTGATGTCCATTGATCCAGCCTACATTAAGCAGCATTGATTCCTTCTGTTCTAATAATATTAAAAGATCCACTCATTGTGAGAGGAGAGATCTCTTGTTTGCTGGATCAGGCAGATTTATAATGATCATGCTCTGTGTGTTTTTGTTTGCCCCAGGGACGAGATAGAACAGAATTAGTCTCAACTAAAATTAACTTGCTGACAACCAGTGACAGGCTTTAAGTCAAGAATTACACGTGTTGACATTTGCCTGAGCTGAGAAAAACCAGAGGCCAGAATGGTCTTCTCTTATCCTCATGTAGGATGTGCATGTTGTAACAAACAAACACAATGACCACCAAATCCAAACTGGCCAGATAGAAATATCTTTCTCCTATGGATTCTTGCAGCAAAAGGATGATGCATTCTACATGCAATAGTTTTCCTACATCCTCCTAGTGGGGATGTTCTGCTCTCAAAAAAATAGAGCAAGCTTTGCTTTAGACTCAGCCAGAGGCAAGACTTAATACTCCAAAACCAAAACCAGCAGAGAATATCATTAAGAAACACTGCCGTGATCTGCCTCTGTGATGTGTACCGTGTGCCTGGACATCAAAAACAGTCCCTGGCACTACAGAGTTTGATAAAGTGATGTACAGATGTAGCAACTTAAAAGTTCCCGGTCCTGTGACGGTCCCCTCACGGTCCGTGGCTGGAATGTAATCCCCCGCGATGACGTAGTCAGTGAGGCCCCGACTGGAAACGCCCCTAAGTAGTCAGTGTGAAAACCAGCTGCAATGCCTCATTTGTCCACGGGGAGGAGCAGTGATGTTCCGCTCTCACCGTAGACTGTCTAAAGACACATCTGGACAGATATGCTGGGGTGAGCGGTGACCCGATCAGCTGAGACAGAGCACAGTCATGGATGTGGCTAGTGTTGCAAAGGATCATGATCCATTCATATCGAGGGAATAATGGACCGTCAATACTTTGAAGAGGCCATCATTACAGAACACGCTGCACCATACATTAGGACATACTTTGGGTCTGACCATCGCTTCTTCCAGGACAATGATCCAAAACACACAGCTGCTGGAGCATACATGGCGTCCGAGGGGATCAACTGGGTGAAAACTCCACCAGAGTCACCGGACTTGAATCCCATTGAGCTTGTCTGGCATTCCATGAAAGACTTTATTCGCAAGGAAGCTAAGCCAGGCACAAAACAGGAGCTCGTCGAGGCCATACAGACGTTTTGGCAAACGAGAGTCACCGTAGACTTTTGCAACAGACTTATCTCTGGACTTTCAAAAGTTGTGCGGTGTATTATTAATAATGAAGGGGGGCATAGTGGAAAATAAACAGTGGGTCCATGTAGAATAAAAACATAACCTGTATACTGCAAACTTTATTAAAAACAAACATGCTTGACCTCATACTTGATTCACTCGTAATTCTTTCCATTTGCTGATATATGACGTGTGTGGTGTGTGTGTGTGTGTTATATGTGTGTTTATATTATATATATATATATCTAATATAATATATTATATAATATATATTATATATAATATTTATATATAGTAGTAATACTGTGTTATTATTAGACTTGTTATATACGTTTGTTTTGGGTTAGGCTATTTAGCCTATGGTCACTGTTTAAATCAACAACATCTAGGCTATTCTGTCCTCACTGTACATAATTACTGAAGCGTCCATTGCACCACTAGCCACATCACATGGCTACTGTATAGTACACAGTACTCATTCTGTGTGACACTGTGGGACAAAAAAGCCCATCAAGTGCAAACAAAAGGTAGAGCAATGAGAATGCTTATGAGGTGTTTGTGGGGTTTACCTGGCCTAAAATACGTGCGTGCCTTAAATACCTGCATAACAAAAGGTTTCCAAAGAGCTGTTCATCACCAGGTATTCTCCCTGTTTAAATGGCGTCTCACAACGATCAAACCGTGATCAAATATTCAACAGGATGTATTATTGCTGTTGTTATTCTTCAATTCTTTGCAAATGGAGGCACCGCTGCAGCGGAATACACAGACTTTTAGAGAAAAATGCTCGTCTCTGCAGCGAACGGTTTTAGTAACTTTTTTAAGGGTTAGTTTGTTGTTTACATGCAGATAAACGAGAGAGAGGCGCGAGCACAAAAGAAGAGACGCTCCTGTAATTATGCAAAGACTCGGGGATGGACATAGATTAATCGTGCCAATCAAACAGCTGATTGCGCCAATGCCGGCCGGCATTAGCGCGATCAGCTGTTTCTCTGAGTAAACAAAGGCAGCTGTCCAGGTGGAAGCGGCATTTTAAAAAAACACGAGAAAAACTCAAAAACTCTCTAAAACAACATTGCTAGAGAGATCAGGACTCCAAAGAGTTACAGCGAAGAAAACAAAAACGAACAAAGGAGAAAAAAGTCAAAAAGCGACCTGAGAGGCTGGAACAGCTTTGAGAATAGATTAATGGTGATATTTTTTTTTCATCGCCCGATAAGAGTCTCACCTTAACGCAGCACGTTAACGCAGATAACGGCCCACCACGAGTAAAGACAGAACAGCCTAGATGTTGTTGATTTGGTGAATGCTGACATGTTAGATATAAACACCTTAAATTTAATTTCAATTCATGAACACGCTCAAATCATAAGGCTACTGTATAGTATGCAGTAGTCAAACCAGCTGCATTTTCCGCTCTGTGATCTGTGACACTGGGAGACCAAAAAGCCCATTACTGCAACGAGAATGCTAACGAGGTGTGTAAGCTACGTCATCTCCAGGTAGAACAACTGTAAAAAAAGTTCTGTGAGAGAAGCGCCATCTCCCGGTCATACCATGTAATTACATGAATGGGTGGAGTTACAGTAAAAAATAGACACGCCCAGGAGAAGGAGGGGGGTCACTCCAGTCACGGAACTTGGCTGGCAGCCGGCTGGAAGTCGGCTGGCAGCCGGCTGGCGTTCGGCTTGAACGGGAACTTTTAAGTTGCTACTACTGTATCACTCTTTCTGAGCATGATGTCAGGAGGACTTTAAAGAACGTAAACATCAGGAAGGCAGCAAGACCAGGTAGTATCAGGTAGTATGTTCCTATTTCTCAGGAACATGAGGAATTGGAGCCAAATGCAGATTCAGTGGCTGAATTAGTGTAGATCAATCAAGTACAAATGCTTATGGATAGTCAGGCAGGCACAGGTTAAAACTGGGAAGTCTCTGGGACTGGGACTGGTCCAGCATCAACATTTTCCACAGAGGATGGTCCAGCTGCTGGTGTCCCGTTTTTAGCTGCTTGTGGATGTTGTTCTGGTGAAGCCTGTAATTCTGCAAAATTTAAAATATTAAATATTCATTAAAAAGGGTTGTACAGTACACATAAACATAAAATGAGAAATTTTTTGCATGTCTTCCGATTTTTTTTAAACCAAAGTTAGAACTTGTAAATATTGGGATAAAATAAGTCATCTGACACCCTCACTGACCCAAATCAATAAGTACAAGTAGTGTGAGATTTAGGGCTTTTTTTTACATTGTACATTAATGAGTGTGAGTATAATTCCAGATAGCTAATAACTTAAATCCTCTGATGACACTGCTTTCCTGACTTTGTAGCGCATAGCATAAGACACATCAACCATATAGTTTTGTACAAGGGTGATGCTAACCACTTCAGGGAGGTAATCAGGTATGCTCTTATGAGAATCTTGGTGTTCATATTGATAACATGTTTACATATGTATTTGTTATACTAGAAAGTCTTGGAGAGAATTATCAGGTATGGTGTTCGAGAAAATATTACAATTACATTTTTTAGTATAGTACAGAATATATAACATTATTTTCATTTTAACCAAAGGAGATCTAGGGCAGCTGTCACCTCACAGCAAGAAGGTTACTGGTTTGAACCTTGGTTGAATAAAAGAATAGAATAGAACAGGTTAACTGGGATTATTTCAGGTCTGCTTTTGTGAGATGATTACAAGAAGAAATAACAAATATAACAAGTAATTATGTGTTAAAATGACAGCATGGGTGATTATAATTCACGTACAAAATAGTAGTTATTGGCCTCATTAAAATACAAATTTACTGCTGCAGTAAATCTGAATATTTGTATTGCTTTAAGGTGGTCGGGCCATGCCTCCCCTGTTAAAGACTGCTTTAAAACTACAATGCAAAAAATAAACTGTTGCAGAGGTAGTTCTCTTGGTACACAGACTGCTCTCTGAAAATATTTTATAACTGATTAATAGTTCTGTCAACATGCAAATTACCCGCAGAGTTTATCACAACTTACTTGGCTGGGATCTGGCTTGTGTCACGATGAGAAATTCTGGGTAGTGTAGGCTTTTCTGCTATCCAAAACATATGAATACAAGTTTATTTCTCAGGCTAGAAGGAGTAAAAAAACATACTGAGGGCCACAACATGAAGCTTTTTTATTGTTGAATTATCAGTGACACTTTGGCGTGTTTGTGCTGAGAAACGTTGATGATATCATTAAAAGAAATCCTTAACATAGTTAGAAAAACAGTTCCGGGCAGAGGGTCCTCGGTTGTCCAATCAAATTGTAGCTTGCAGCGTCATGTATCGCTGTGGTCGGGTTATTATTAGAGTGAATGGACGGCTGGAGCTCTGCTCTGAGCGTCTCTTACCAGCGCAAACGGATTATACTGGAGTCAGTGGACAACCCAGAGCGTTTCATACAGACGCGGAAGGGTACCTTTTACGTCGGTATCAGACGTCAAGGGGCGTGACAAATCGTCGGTATTTTACGTGATGGGAATGAGAACGGGTTGTTAAGTCGTATTTCTTAGATCGATCTCAGTTTGTTCACGTCAATGATGAATCCTCTGTGGTGTGTTTAGGCTGGGGGTTGGGCTCCATGTGCTCTCGTTACAGAGATGGGTGTGGTGTGCTGTGGAGCTGTCTGCTGTCTGCACACACCTGAAGCAGATCATCTCCTCGAGCAGTATTTAGAGGCTGGCCTCCTGCATGCTGCTGCCAGATTGTCACTGCATTGTGGTAGATCACCCAGGCTCCTTGTGAGATATTGCAATTTGAGATTTTTCAGAGTATTTACCTTTGTTCTCTGTCTACAGACTTCAGCTCTTCGCCCTCCTCACCATCCGGCTACTGCACCCGTCTGCCCCTGCCTAAACCCCTCAACGCCCTCCACCTCCCTCGTTCCTGGCTCTAGCCATCCCTTATTTCAGACAAAACTGAAGTTCTTGTAATTGGACCCAAACACCTCACAAACTCTCTTTCTAGAGACTTAGTTACTTTAGATGGGATCACCCTGGCCTCCAGCTCCACTGTAAAGAATCTTGGAGTTGTTTTTGATCAGGATTTGTCCTTTAACGTCCACATAAAACAAATTTCAAGGACTGCATTCTTCCACTTACGTAACATCGCCAAAATCAGACACATCATGTCTGAAATGGATGCAGAAAAACTAGTCCACGCATTTGTTACTTCTAGGCTGGACTATTGTAACTCTTTGTTATCAGCTGCTCTAATAAGTCTCTTAGGACTTTGCAGTTAATTCAGAATGCTGCTGCACGTGTTCTGACAGGAACCAAGATCAGAGATCACATCTCTCCCATTTTGGCTTCCTTGCATTGGCTACCTATTAAATCTTCTCCTTACATACAAAGCTCTTCATGGTCAGGCACCATCATATCTAAAAGAGCTCATAATACCTTACTATCCCTCTAGAACACTGCGCTCTCAGAATGCTGGGTTCCTTGTGGTTCCTTCCAAAAGTAGATTGGGAGCCATAGCTTTCAGCTATCAGGCTCCTCTTCTGTGGAACAAACTACCATTTTGGGTTCGGTAGGCAGACACGGTCAACACTGTTAAGAGTAGACTTAAGACTTTCCTTTTTGATAGAGCTTATAGTTAGGGCTGTTTCAGGTCATCCCTTAGTTATGCTGCCATAGGACTAGACTGCCAGGGGACTCCCCCTCTCCCTCTCTCTCTCTCTCCATCACCACCACCATCTGTAAACATACATGTTTCCCATAATCCCTCCTCTGTGGCTCTTCCTGAGGTTTCTTCCACCTTTTTTCCCTGTTAAAGGGTTTTTGTGAGCAAGTTTTTCCTCACTCGAACCGAGGGTCTAAGGACAGAGGGTGTTACTTCCTGTACAGATTGTAAAGCCCTCTGAGGCAAATGTACTTTGTGACTTTGGGATATACAAATAAAATTTGATTTGAACCGACCTTCTTGCCATAGTCTGCATTTCAAGCAGCTAAAGTAGACTTGACCTAATCCCTTTTCTGTGTTAGCAGCAGTATATGTATAAGTGTGTGTCAGTGCAAGATTCCTCTTTCTGATGTCTTGTTGACAATGATTGTTGGTCAGCTCTTGACACCTCGGAGACCAAAAAAGGAGAGCGAAATAGAGAAAAAAAACATGTCAGCAACATGAAATAATCACTAGCTGCCTCCCCTGAAACAGGGAAATATAAAACATTAATACATATATTCTCCCTCCTGCTTCACTCTGTCTCCATCCTGCACTCATATCTCTAGGGAGAAAAACTAATAAAGCGGAACAAAAATGCAGGAATGATTAAAAGCTGCTTTCTGTGCAAGAGAAACATTAAAATCAGACAGAATATGGTGAGAAAGTCAATGAGATAAAGAGATGCTGAGACTGGGAGAGAGAGAGAGAGGAGATAGATAGAGAGACTGACAGAAACTGACAGAAGAAACTGTACACAAGAGTGAGGGTTTACTCTGTCTGGCAGGGCATGTGCCAACTAGCTATGCACAGTGGCCAGAGCTAAAAAAGAGAGCAGAAAGCACCTGCACCTTCTAACCTGTGGTCGGTAGACGGTAAGCCTATTTGTAGAAGCTGCCATCAAGTAGGTCACATAGCTCGCTTCTGCACGGATTATAGCCAGCCCATATCATATTTAAACTGACCTGCTGAAGCTTGGGTGGTGGGGTTAGGTCAAAATGAGGAGACACAAGGGACAACTGAAGTATTAATTGGACAATGTCCACATGTTGATGTGATGATGGGAGGAATTACCTTGTCAGGGCTTCTAGACACAGGCTCACAGACCATTATGATACGATGTAGTTTTTTTTTTTCCTCAACATCTCCAAGAGTATGTGGTCAAAGAACTCCCAGCCATGATCAAGCTTAAAGCTGTTAAATGTCTCTGTATCCCCTGCCTGGGCTAACCCATTATGGACTTTGACATTGAGGGCCACAAAATAAACCAAAGAGAAGTTTTTATTGTAGAAGACAAGTTCTCCTCTAACCCTCTTATTATAGGGATGAATGTGGTGCGAGTGGATGCTGTATTTAATAACCCCAATAGCCCAGTGCCTTTCTCCTGTCAAAATCTGAAGTTTTAGAATGCCGGGAGGACTTGTGCCACAGGACTGTGGTGACATCAGAGGATGGTTTTCTGGGATACATCTGGCCAGCTGCCACCAAAGAGTCATACCATACCATACCAGCCAGAAGTTAAATGGTAGTCTGGGGCCGTGCCAAATCTGGGCAATGAGGGCGCAACTACCACAGGCTGGTCAAGACTCACTGTGGTGAGACAAGGCCAGGTCCCCGTCCGCTTCCGTAATCTGCATGATTTCCCTGTCTCCACAGGGTATAACCAGAAGCTGGGGAGGCTGTTTCAAGTAGACGAGGCAGACATCCATGGAGCGCATGACACACCTGGCACTGATGGCATGGTGAAGGTGGGTTTGGTGAATGTCTGTGATAGAGTAGAGCAAGACTTGTGTTTGAGGTGCTGAATTTGGCTTATCAACCTGACCTAACCCTGGAGGAGTCAGGTCAGTTAGCTGTTTTTTTTTTTTGCGAAGGTGTGAGAAAGTTTTCTCCATTCATGAAGAAGACTTTGGGACAACTGACATGGTGAAGCACTGCATCCCCACAGGTGATGCGGCCCCCATAAGGGGACATGTGCGCCCTTCTAGCAGGTATGTTGCAAAATTGCATTATAACTTAAAGTTCCGGTCCCTGGGCAGCACCCATCATTATGGTGAAGAAAAAAAGATGGTTGCTGGAGATTCTGTGTTGACTACAGAAAGCTAAACATATCATGGTGTATATGGCAAGGTAGAAGACCAAGGGTTCATCTCAAAATGTGACAGTTGGCTAAAGAAAAGTGGGCTTGCCTTCTCTTAGGGATTATTATTTTGCAGCACAGATGAAGCTGTGATATCTTGGTGCAACCCATCATATAATGCTCAATGGAAAGATATTGAAGAAAGGATACGTCCTATTCTCATACAGGCAATCTTGGCCTGTCTTATCTGAGTTATATGAACAACATTGATTATCCATGGGTGAAATTAACTCTTCAAGTATGGAAAACTGTTGTAAAGGAATATACATTGTAAGGAGATATTGTCATTCTTAAGTGGTGTGCACATGACTCAGACTTTACATCGTATATACTGGATAATAGATTTAAGGACTGGACAGCTAAAGGAATAACGGCTCTATGCAATGTAAAAAAAAAGGAAGAATGCTCAGTTTGAAATACTTCGAAATTATTAGAGAAACAAGACTTCTATCGATACTGGCAGATGCAGCATTATGTTAATGTCAAGGTGAAAGATGTAACTGAGACAAGTTCACGTTTCATAGAACTGTTCAGAAAAGCATATAATTCAGATATTGGTGGTAGAATTTTTTCAAGCCTGTATAAAGTTCTGTCAAATCTTAATGTTTGTTCAACTGAGATGTCAAAACTAAATGGGAGAAGGAAGGAAGAATGTACAACAGTGTGGAGATACTAATGGACGTGTACCAACTCACAGAAATGGAGGAAGTTTGGTTGGAAATGTCTGATAAGATATTGTAATCATACCCTCCCAGAAACGACAACTCCCCTACCTGCTGGAGAAACTGAAAACCAAAAGGCAAACCATTACTATGTCATGTGGGACTGCCCTGCTATCAAAGACTACTGGAAAGGGATACATTATGCCCTTCAAGACATTTTTAAATGTGAAATCCCTCTAGAGAGCAAGACATTATACAGTATTTTGGACATATATGTTAAAAGGGGGGGAGGGGAAAGGATGAGTGGAAGATTAATATAATTAATCAATTGATAAGAAAAAGGTTGTTGTAAATTAGGAGACAAGTTCTTTTGATATCGGGGGTAGAGCACACTGTCATGACCAGGAGAGAGGACAAAAACCATATGGTGTGTGTATGCTATACAATCTTTTATTATATTGCTAAGATACAATATAAAAGAGACAGATATTTAAAACTGTTTTCTTTTAAAAACACACCAGTCAAATTTAAAATAGTCTGCAGACGAGCGGGTAGATAACAACCTATACTAATAGTACACCAAGTAAAATGGCAGTCTGGTGGCATTAAGTCTCGGCGGCTGCCGCTGTCAGCGTCCTTGTACAGGTACTGTCACTCCGAGGTAGGAGAGTCTTTAGTCGCGCCTCCGGGGTCGATAGTGCTTCGCTGCTTCCTCTGAACGCGTCCAGGAAGTATCTAAAACACACAAGAACGCCACAGCCAGTCAGGTGCCCACATGACGCACTAACCACCGCGTAACGGCACAAATCCATCCAGAGTGTTACTATGTCCCAAAGGGTACTTACACGCCTGGTAGAGTGTTAAGCTCTGCCACCATACGTAGGTCGCGTTGTAACGCTCTGGATCACTCTAAGCGGCCGTCGTTCCAGCTGTGGAGGAAACAGGCGGGGCCTCACAGGTGTGGTGGCTTAATATTAAAGTGTGTTAAAAACACAACACAACCAAAGCAACATGCAAATTAAAACACAATAAAAGCATGCATATATAAAATGTTGTAAAAGGTAACAAAAGTCCAACCATGCAAAAAACAATCTTACTGCCCTGTAACATATACCTCAAGAATGGTTGAGAATACTGCTGGTGACTGGTAAAAAGTCTATTACCAAGAAGTGGTTCTCAGGAGAGTCCAAACTCAGAGTACATGGACGGAAACCACAATTGACATCAAATCAAATCAAATCAATTTTATTTGTATAGCCCAAAGTCACAAACTACATTTGCCTCAGAGGGCTTTACAATCTGTACAGGGAGTGACACCCTCTGTCCTTAGACCCTCGGTTCAAGTGAGGAAAAACTTGCCCACAAAAACCCTTTTAACAGGGAAAAAATGTGAAAGAACTCTCAGGAAGAGCCACAGAGGAGGGATCCCTCTCCCAGGACGGACAGACGTGCAATGGATGTCACGTGTACAGGACAAATTAACACAAACATATTGTACAATTACAATGACTGACAAAATGACAATGAATCACAATGAATGATAAAAATAATTACAGTAACAGATATGGTAGTAATAATGACAGTAATAATATATGTAGTGGGCGTCATGCAGGATCACAGCAGCAGCCACGATCCACGAGAACCTGCTGGACGACAGAGCACAGAAACTCCTGGGAAGTTTGGTTAGTAACATGCATTAATGAGACATGTCCACAGATGGAGAGATATGGAGAGATATGGAGAGATATAGAGATATAGATATATATATATAGAGAGAGTGAGATATAGAGAAATATAGAGAGATATATATAGAGAGAGATGGATATATATATATATATATAGAGAGAGAGAGAGAGAGAGAGAGAGATAGAGAGAGAGAGAGAGAGAGAGAGAGAGAGAGAGAGAGAGAGAGAGAGAGAGAGTTTTCGGTAAGGGAGATGTGTGCATCTTCAACCAATACCGTGCCTGGCTAGGCATAACCCTCGGTGGGGTCCCCCGGCAGTGTAATCCTATGGCAGCATAACTAAGGGATGACCTGAGCCAGCCCTAACTATAGGCTTTATCAAAAAGGAAAGTCTTAAGTCTATTCTTAAAGGTGTTGACCGTGTCTGCCTCCCGAACCCAGAAAGGTAGTTTGTTCCACAGAAGAGGAGCCTGATAGCTGAAAGCTCTGGCTCCCAATCTACTTTTGGAAACTATAGGAACCACAAGGAACCCAGCGTCCTGAGAGCGCAGTGTTCTAGAGGGGTAATAAGGTATTATGAGCTCTTTTAGATAAGATGGTGCCTGACCATGAAGAGCTTTGTAAGTAAGGAGAAGAATTTTAAATTCTATTCTAGATTTAATAGGTAGCCAATGCAAGGAAGCCAAAATGGGAGAGATGTGATCTCTGATCTTGGTTCCTGTCAGAACACGTGCAGCAGCATTCTGAATTAACTGCAAAGTCCTAAGAGACTTATTAGAGCAGCCTGATAACAAAGAGTTACAATAGTCCAGCCTTGAAGTAACAAATGCGTGGACTAGTTTTTCTGCATCCGCCTGAGAGACAATGCGTCTGATTTTAGCGATGTTACGTAAGTGGAAGAATGCAGTCCTCGAAATTTGTTTTATGTGGACGTTAAAGGACAAATCCTGATCAAAAACAACTCCAAGATTCTTTACAGTGGAGCTGGAGGCCAGGGTGATCCCATCTAAAGTAACTAAGTCTCTAGAAAGAGAGTTTCTGAGGTGTTTGGGTCCAATTACAAGAACTTCAGTTTTGTCTGAATTTAACATCAAAAAATTGTAGGTCATCCAACTTTTTATATCCTTAAGGCATGCTTGGAGTTTAGTTAACTGATTGGTTGCATCAGGCTTGATCGATAAATATAATTGGGTGTCGTCAGCATAACAATGAAAATTGATAGAGTGATTCCTAATAATGTTCCCTAAAGGAAGCATATATAAACTGAATAGAAGTGGTCCAAGTACAGAACCTTGTGGGACTCCATGACAAACTTTGGTCTGCATGGAGGATTCATCATTGACGTGAACAAACTGAGATCGATCTAAAAAGTACGATTTAAACCAGCTTAGGGCGGTTCCTTTGATGCCAATTCGATGTTCCAGTCTCTGTAAAAGAATTTGATGGTCAATGGTGTCAAATGCAGCACTAAGATCTAACAGGACAAGTACAGAGATGAGTCCTTTGTCTGATGCCATTAGGAGGTCATTTGTAACTTTGACTAATGCGGTCTCTGTGCTATGATGCACTCTAAATCCTGACTGAAAATCCTCAAATAGACTATTGTTATGGAGAAAGTCACACAGCTGATTAGCTACAGCTTTCTCAAGTATCTTAGACAGAAAGGGAAGGTTTGATATCGGTCTGTAGTTGGCTAAGACCTCTGGGTCTAGAGTGGGCTTTTTAAGAAGAGGTTTAATTACAGCTACCTTAAAGGACTGTGGTACATATCCTGATAATAAAGACAGATTAATCATATCCAATAACGAATTACTAACTACAGGTAAAACATCCTTGAGCAACCTGGTTGGGATGGAGTCTAAGAGACAGGATGACGGCTTAGCTGCAGAAATGATTAAAGTTATTTGATGAAGGTCGATGGGGGAAAAACAGTCTAAATACATATCAGGTTTTACAGCTGTTTCAAAACTTGCTGTATCAGAATGCAGATCAATGCCTGTTGAGGGCAAGAGGTGATGGATTTTGTCTCTAATAGTTATAATCTTATCATTAAAGAAGCTCATGAAGTCATTGCTACTTAGACCTAAAGGAATAGATGGTTCAGTAGAGCTGTGATTCTCTGTTAGCCTGGCTACAGTGCTGAAGAGAAACCTGGGGTTGTTCTTATTCTCCTCAATTAAAGAAGAGTAATAGGCTGCTCTGGCATTACGGAGAGCCTTCCTGTATGTTTTGAGATTATCTTGCCAGACTAGATGATATTCTTCCAGTTTAGTGGCACGCCATTTGCGTTCAGATTTACGTGCCTCTTGCTTTAATTTACGAGTCTGCTGGCTATACCATGGTGCTAGCCTTCTTTGTTTAATTATCTTCTTTTTCAGAGGTGCAATAGAGTCTAGAGTTGTCCGTAATGAGCCTGTAATACTATCAACAAGATGGTCTATTTTTGGGTGGCTAAAGGAAGTAGACAAGTCCTCTGTTACAGTTAGACATGGCATTTGATTCAATGCTGAAGGAATCACTTCCTTAAATTTGGCTACAGCACTATCAGATAAACATCTGCTGTAGAGGCTTCTACACAAAGGCTTATAGTCCGGTAGTATGAACTCAAAGGTTATTTAAAAATGGTCAGACAGAAGAGGATTCTGTGGGAAGACTATTTTATAATCATTTTCAATGCCATATGAAAGAACAAGATCAAGAGTGTGTTTCAGACAATGAGTCGGTTTATTTACACTTTGACAAAAGCCAATTGAGTCTAATAGAGAGATAAAAGCAGTACTAAGACTATCATTGTGGTTGTCCACATGAATGTTAAAATCACCTACAATAATTACTTTATCTGTTTTAAGGATCAAGCCTGATGCAAATTCTGCAAATTCAGATAAAAATTCAGAATAAGGACCTGGAGCTCGATATACTGTAACAAATAAAATTGACTGCAAAGTTTTCCAGGTTCGGTGAGTGAGGCTAAGAACAAGACTTTCAAATGAATTATAATTTAGTTTATGTTTAGGATTTATTAATAGACTTGAGTCAAATATGGCTCCAACTCCACCACCTCGACCAGTACTTCGAGGAACATGAGTATTATAATGACTCAGAGGAGTGAATTCATTTAAGCTAACATATTCATCCTCCTGCAGCCAGGTTTCAGTGAGGCAAAACAAATCAATATCATAGTCAGATATTAATTCATTGACTAAGACAGCTTTAGATGACAAAGACCTGATATTCAATAGTCCACATTTAATTCTCTTATTTTGGACTGTTGGAGATGTTGATTTAATTTGTATTAAGTTTTTATGATGAACTCCTCTTCTGTTTGTTTTATCTTTAAATAATGTAGGTGGACGGGGGACAGACACAGTCTCTATACTAAAGGACTGGGTGGGCAACTGCTCTAATGGAGGCGCAGAGAAGCGTGTAAGACTGCAGCTCTGCTTCCTGGTCTCAACTCTGGGTTGTCGACATGATTTTGGTCAGCTAATAAACTTGGCCATATTTCTAGATATGAGAGCTGCTCCATCCAAAGTGGGATGGATGCCGTCTCTCCTAATCAGACCAGGTTTTCCCCAGAAAGGTGTCCAATTGTCTATGAAGCCCACATCGTTTGCTGGACACCACCTCGACAGCCAGCGGTGAAATGACGACATGCGGCTAAACATGTCATCACTGGTCACATTGGGGAGGGGACCAGAGAAAACTACGGAGTCCGACATCGTTTTGGCGTATTCACACACCGATGAAACATTAATTTTAGTGACCTCCGATTGGCGTAACCGGGTGTCATTACCGCCGACGTGAATAACGATCTTACTGTATTTACGCTTATCCTTAGCCAGCAGTTTCAAAAAAGACTCGATGTCGCCCGCTCTGGCCCCCGGGATGCATTTAACTATGGCCCCCGGTGTCGCTAACTTCACGTTTCTGACTATGGAGCTGCCAATGACCAGAGTTGGTCTCTCAGCGGGTGTGTCGCTGAGCGGGGAAAATCTGTTTGAAACGTGGAGCGGTTGGTGGTGTACCGTGGGCTTCAGTTTGGGGCTATGCCTCCTTCGGACAGTCACCCAGCCTCCCGGCTGCTCGGGAACTACCGAGGGACGGCTAGCTGAAGCTACCTGTGGCTGTACCGCACCGGCTACCGGGGACTGGCTAACTATCTGAGCTACTGACTGTTCGGTGGTGCGGTACCGTGCCTCTAGCTCACTGACCCTCGCCTCCAAAGCTACAAATAAACTACATTTATTACAAGTACCGTTATCACTAAAGGAGGACGAGGAGTAACTGAACATGTGGCACACGGGACAGGAGAGAGCAGGAGAGGAGAGAGGAGGAGAGCAGAGAGACGCCAGAGACACAATACGTTACCGCAAAGCACGAAGAGGAGGAGTCAAGGCCAGTCAATCAAAGAAGTATTTATAAAATGGAGAAAATAACAGCTTTGTTAATCATAAGATGGAACAATTTGCCTTGCGATGGGAAGGCTGGGTCACTTATGTGAGGACCCCCTTAAGGCCCCATGAAATAAAGAATCACATATTTGTACATTGGTTGGTAAGCTGATAATGAGACATTGTCAGGCATGAACTCAATTCAGGACTCAGAAGCTGAGGTGTCAGTGAGCAGATTTTATTGGAGACCAAAACCTCTTGACAGAGTGATCCAAAACAAGAGGGCTGCGAAAACTAACGTAAATAAGTCTGCCAGAAGGGAGAACTAGGCCAAAACTAAAGTTAACAAAAACACTCCTAAGGAGGAAAAACTCTATACTGGTTATGCAAAATTATCAAAATCAAAGTCATTCTCAAGGAGGAAAATCAAAAGGCTACAAAACATTAACTAAAACTATTAGGAAAAAAACATTAAAGAAACAAAAACTCTCCTGAAAAGTGGAGGCTAGACAATACTATATACTATAACCAAGAACTGAAAATCTCTCCAAGGGAGGCTGACAATAAAACAACTAAACTAAGAACTATGGAACCAAAAGCTAGACTAAGAAAGTTACAACAGAAAAATTACTCTTTTGAGGCAGGAAAAACTCATGGAAATACACACTGTGGCTTTGAACAAGACTTTGGAGCTGGCTTGGGTGATCAAACATGAGACAAAACACTTTGGCACAAGACAAAGGGAGACACAGAACCTATATAGACACACAGATGGATAATGGGGAACAGATGGAGGCAATCAGGAATCACAGCAACAGGTGACACACAAGGGAAGGGCAAGTGAAACAACTCAAACGAGAGGGCAGGTAAATTTCAAAATAAAACAGGAAGTCAAAAACAAGAACACCAACATCACTCCGTTGTGACAGACTGTCACACCGTGGTGATGTCAAGCTGGGTTTTTGTTATGTCTTGTCATTTCCTGTTTTATTTTGAAAGTTAACTCTCCTCTTGTTTCAGGTCACTTGCCCTTCCTCATGTGTCACCGGTCTGATTGTCTTCCCCGCCCTGATTGTTTCCACCTGTTCCCCATTTCCGTCATGTGTATATATAGTCTGTGTTTCCCCTTGTCCTGTGCCGAAGTGTCTTCGTTCTCGTATTGTTGCACCCAAGCCCTTCCATTGCCGCCAAAGCCTGTTCCATGTGTCCTTGTTTTGTAAGTTTCATAGCCCTTTGTTCAAGTTTAGAAAGAGTTTTTTGTAGCCTGTTTTCATCCTTCGGGATCGTTTTGTTTGATGGTTTCTTTCCTTTTGATAAAGTTTTTTCATCCTCCGGGATTGATTTTTGTTTCCAGCCAGTTTAGGTGATTAGGCCATAAGATATAGATAGCTCTGTTTCCTCCTCATTTTGAGAGAATGTTTTTGTTTGCTAAACTTTATTAGATCTTTCCTTCCCATTTTGGTGAAGCGTTTTTCTTTCTAGTTCAGTGTTTTCGTTTTTCCCTAGAGAGTGTAGCAGAGGATTTAGTTAGAGTTAGAGTGCTGCTTAGAGTAGCCATTTTTGTTGTAAATTTTGTAGACTGTTCTGCAGCTCAGAACTAATAAAGCTTCTTCGAAACCTGCCTATTCCGCGACTGAGTCTGCCGCTTTGTTCTGGGCCTGACACAGACATGACCAGACTGATTGAGGTGATGGAGGTGGATGCATTTTTCATTGAGTTGTAATCTACCAGTTACAGTATATCTTCTGAGGTAGTTTTAGCTTCATGTCATTGATAACAACTTTCTAGCTTCTGCTAAATGTAAGGGTAATGTGTAACCTGAATGGTAAGCCTGGAGAACTGTCAAAGATTTGGGATGGTTTCTGGATGTTTGTTATGTATTATTGCTGTTTTATTCAAGCGTCAACCTCCGTGGCTGTGAAAGTGAAGCCAATGCGGAAGTGCCAAAAACTGCCATTCCTCAAATGACCCCTTGAGGGAGGCTATAAAACAAGTCAGTCTTCATAAGCCTACTTGTCCAATGTCCAACTTCACAGTAGATATAGACATATCACAGCCTGGTACAGCCTTTTTAGTCTCTATAGCTAATTTCCCTATTAATGACAACTATACTGAGTGTGAATTTCTTTTTACCTCAACAGTTAAAATTATGTTATGCCATAAGCTAATAAAGGTAGATAGAGAAATCTTGAGCCAAATAATCACGCACTCACAACAGGGACATTGTATGTTTCATGTAAAAAAGTTTAAAAATCTACTAAAGGAGAGAAGATTAAGCAAACTATTTAAATGTTGCCAAGGTCAAATAAACTATTTACAACCAATAGCAAAATCCTAATCTGGAGAGAAAGTGAGCACAAGATGAAGAGAGTCAGTACAGGGTAAGATGAAGAGACCTCAGCATTGTTGGCCAAAGAGCCATGCAGTGTACAAATGAATTAAAATATAATATTTGAATATATGTCTTCCCATTTCACTTTTTACTAGTCTAAATTGGTGAAATAAAGTTACTCGGTAGCGTAGTGGGTTAAGCGCCTGCCCCGTGTGTGGAGAGTGCAGCTGGCCCCAGTTCAAATCCCACATCGGATGGCTAATTTACTGTGTGTCTCTGCCCCCTGCTTCCTGTCTATCTTCAGCTGTACTATCAATAAAGGCATAAAAGGCCAAGAAATAAAGTTACTAAATCTAGTGGGAAAAGTCACCAAGCACCACTGAGCGACATACAGTTGTTGATGGTTTGTTAGAACACTGAAAATAAAGCCATATATGATATATCATAGAAATGTTTTAATCTCTATACCAGCTTTCCAGGAGGGAGTGAGAGGCAGCCATCTTGAATTGATCCAGTTTATGAAGACTCCAAGCCAGTGACAGCAGTCGATTGGTCAATTTTCTTACCATCAGCAGTGAAACTTTATGATGATCAGATTCTCATTTTCTTACCTCGCCTTCCATCCACTACACATCTCAGGGCATTTGTTTTCATCAGGCTGGGGGAGAGAGAGAGAGAGAGAGAGAGAGAGAGAGAGAGAGAGACAGACAGACAGACAGACAGACAGACAGACAGACAGACAGACAGACAGACATGTGGAAATAAAATTCTACGAGAGCAGTAAATAGTAATGGAGGAGAGAGGTAGCAGAGGGTAGTGGAAGTGGATAGTGTTGTAAACATTATCTGGCATCCCACTCTGATTGCATTGCTCCATTTTTAATACCTGCTAGCTAAACTACCTGTCTGTCTTCAGGCAAGGTTTGTGTGTGAGTACAAGCATGAGAAAATGTTTGCATGTATGTGACTGAGATAGATGACCAGTGGTAAATAGAGCTATTCCTTACAGCTAAGTGTGAGGGACTGCAGACTGCACAGCCATGCAGAGAAGTGGTGTCCAGACATCGTCGAGAGGGACACCAGAATATGTTTTATATTTTAGATTCTTTAAAGAAGTCACCTTTTGCTTTAAAAATGGCTGGGATAGTTTTCTAACAGTCTTGAAGGAGTTCCCAGAGGTGCTGAGTACTTGTTGGCTGCTTTGCCTTCACTCTGCGGTCCAAAACATCCCAAACCATCTCAACTGGGTTAAGGTGGGGTGATTGTGAAGGTAGGTCATCTGATGCAGCACTCCACCATTTTCCTTCTTGGTCAAATAGCACTTATAGCCCAAAGGTGTGCTGTTGAAAAACAATGATGGTCCCACTAAGCGCAAACCAAATGGGATGGCATGTGAATGCAGAATGCTGTAGTAGCCCTGCAAAGTGTGCCTTGAATTTTAAATAAATTATCAATAGTGTCACCAACAAAACTAGAAACCATCCACTCAACCTTTCTGCATCTCACAAAGACATGGCAGGTGGAACCACAAATCTCAAATTTGGACAATTCACACCAACTTACAGATTGGTCTAATGTCTAAGAGATAGTTTTTTTCCTCCTGTTCTTCCTTAGTAATGGCTTCTTTGCAGTAATTCAACCTCAAAGGCCTGGATCATGCAGTCTCTTCTGAGTTGATGTAGAGATGTGTCTGCTACTTGAACTCTGTGAAGAACTTATGTGGGCTTTAGTCTAAGATGCTGTTAATTGTAGCTTTCTAAAGCTGGTAATGGTAATGACCTTTTCTTCTGCAGCAGAGGTCAGTCTTACTTTTCTGGGGAGCTCTGCATGAGAGAATCTCAGTATTTTCATTTGTAGTGGATTTTTGTGACTGTACCTGAAGACACATTCAAAGGAATTTCCAGACTGACACACCTTCATGTCTTAAAGTAATGATGGTCTGTTGTTTCTTGCCATAATATGGATTACTACAATAGTCAAATAGGGCGATTTACTGTATGACAACACTACCTCTGAAAAACACAACTGATGGTCTCCAATGCATTAAGAAGACAAGAAATTTTCATCTTTTTTTTAAAAAACACTTTATTTGTAGTTTTTTCAATTATCGTACAAAACAGTCATATTCTGTTTTACAAATAACCACAAAAAAAAAAACTATCCCGACAATAGACAGAGACTGAACAAATCCAAAATCAATGTGACAAAATTCGTCAGACAGGAAAAAACAGGAGAGAAGAACAAAAACAAAGCAAAAAAAAAAAACAAGACTAAACAACCACAACAAGTGCACCTAATACTTATTGTTACAGGATTGTTCAAGGGTAGGTGTAGTCACTCAGCGTTCCAGTTCCAGACCAGGTAAATTGTTCACATAGGTTATTAGAGGTGGAATCTGCCGATGGAACCGTTGAGGGTACTCCTGATCTTTTCCAGCTTAAGATTCTGCATAACGTCCCTAATCCAGTGGTGATGTGATGGAGGAATAGCAGCCTTCCACTTGAATAAAATTAAGCATCTAGCTAGTAAGGAGGAAAAGGCAATGACAGATCCCGTTGAATCAGAAAACCTACCAAAAACAGCAACCAAAGGAGATGGTGAGAAGTTATAAGCATAAGCATTAGAGATTACTTCAAAAAGGATGACCAAGAAGGAAAAAGTTTCAGACAAAACCAGAACATATGATAGGAAGTAGCCGGGGTCTGTTTACATCTGTCACATAATGGGTCTACATTTGGAAACATTCTTGCTAACTTAGCTTTTGACAAGTGTAATCTATGCAACACTTTATACTGTATTAAAGCATGTCTAGAACATATGGAAGAAGAGTGGATCCTAGTAAGAGCCTTATCCCATTCATCATCAGACAGCTGGACCCCAAAGTCATTTTCCCCCTCGTCTCGAATATGTGAAAGAGAGTGGTTGCAGCTATCCATAATATGGGAATAAATAAATGATATTCTACTTTTATTCAACCTATTGACCTTTAATAGGGAATCCAGACAGGGTGGTGGGGGAAGAGTAGGAAAAGTAGCAAACTTTTTACGAGTAAAATCTCTAATCTGCAAGTATTGCAAAAAATTATTATTGGTTAGACAGAATTTTCTGGATAGCTGTTCAAAGCTAGCAAAAGTATTATCGACATACAGGTCCTCAATACTACGAATACTCCTCTATCATACCAAGTTTTGAAACCATTGTCCAATAAAGATGGTTGAAATAAGTGATTACGTATTATTGGTGAGTGAATAGAAATACTCTGAATGCCCAGACATCTTTTGAACTGGTTCACGATACGTAAGGATTGAGTTACAATTATATTGTCTTTAATATTATTATCTAGTGGTGGTAGGGGAGCACAAAGTAAGGCACGGAGCGAGTGTGGGCTGCTTGTAACCTTTTCAATCTGGAGCCATGCAGGGATCCTATCATTCCAATCTTTTAACCACAGAGAGGTGGCATTAAAATTTGCAGCCCAATAGTACGTACACAAATTTGGAAGCGAAAGCCCACCTACACCTTTTGGTCTTTCCATAAATTATTTTCTTATGCGAGCTGGTTTATTATTTCATATAAAGGAAGAAATCATTTGAATAAATGTCTTCAAAAAAAGATTGTGGTATGAAAACAGGCAACGCTTGAAACAAATGGCACAATATTCATCTTTACAGAGTTTGTTCTCCCGATGAGAGGGAGAGGCAAAACAGACCATCTTTTAATCTTCTTTACACTGTTCCAGCAGAGGAGTGAGGTTCCTTTAAATAGACTGTAACACGATTTGGTGACTTTGACACCTAGATATGTAAAGGACTCGGCAGATAACTTAAATGGCAGATTGGGATATTCTCTAGCATTACTACTGATGGGGAAGTATTCACTTTTATTAAAAATTTTGTTTATGTCCAGATATATTTCCAAATTCCTGCAAGGCTAAGAATTTCAGGGGTAGATGTGATAGGGTTGGTGACATATAGTAAATCGTCTACATAAAGCGAGACAGTTTGAGTTAGGCCACCATGTGAAATACATTGTATACCATTATTGCATCTGAGAGCTATAGCAAGTGGTTCTATAGCTAGAACGAAAAGCAACGGACTCACTGGATCCCCTTGCTTCGTCCCCGTTGTGGAGAAATTGCTGAAGTCAAAGGCCAATGGTGAGGTCAGGAGGGAAGAAAGTGTTCAGGAGCCTCTGATGTCTTATGCTGTATTATTTATTGACACATGGCCAAGGAGAATTAGAGACACTTTCAAAGTACATCTGAAGTGCTTGAGTCGGTCTTGCATTCTGACGAACTCGTGATGGTGGATAAACTTTAAACCCAAAGATCACACCCCAAATACTATATGCCCAGAATTAGTCAAAGAGAATGTCTTTACCCTTGGAGATGTTATTGTCAACATATTGTAGTCTGGAGACACAGATGTCTGTTTACGCAGATTGGAACGTCAACAACAAACTATCTATTATGACTAGGAAGGCAGCAATAGGTCTCTTCGACCCTGGCCACCACAGTGTTGAGATATGGTGGCACCTAGTCAAAGACAAACAATTAATACTGCCGAGGACCTCAAGGCCAACACGTGACCATGTGTAGCCTAAGGATAGAAAATTCCATAACAGTCCCTCTGTGAAGAGGAATGTATTCGGTGTGATGCCATTGGTATAAACTGAGGCAGTTGGGTCAGTGTAAATGAGCTTGATAAGTTGAATGAAGTTAGGGCCAAAACCAAACCTGCTGAGTGTATTAAAAAGATAATTCCACTCGACCCGATCAAATGCCTTTTCGGCAGAGAGCGATATTAGTGCTTCCGGGGACGGAGTGCTAGATTCAGTATAGATGATATTAAACAATCGTCTCAGGTTAAAGTAGGATTGCCTGCCCTGGACAAACCCAGTCTGGTCCTCTGAGATGATATGAGGAAGAATTGTCTCAAGCCGGAGTGCAATGACCTTTGAGAACACTTTACCGTTACAGTTTGTCAAGCTAATTGGCCTGTACGATGAGTGTTGTGGAGAAATTGCTGAAGTCAAAGGTAAATGGTGAGGTCAGGAGGGAAGAAAGTGTTCAGGAGCCTCTGATGTCTTATGCTGTATTATTTATTGACACGTGGCCAAGGAGAATTAGAGACACTTTCAAAGTACATCTGAAGTGCTTGAGTCGGTCTTGCATTCTGACGAACTCGTGATGGTGGATAAACTTTAAACCCAAAGATCACACCCCAAATACTATATGCCCAGAATTAGTCAAAGAGAATGTCTTTACCCTTGGAGATGTTATTGTCAACATATTGTAGTCTGGAGACACAGATGTCTGTTTACGCAGATTGGAACGTCAACAACAAACTATCTATTATGACTAGGAAGGCAGCAATAGGTCTCTTCGACCCTGGCCACCACAGTGTTGAGATATGGTGGCACCTAGTCAAAGACAAACAATTAATACTGCCGAGGACCTCAAGGCCAACACGTGACCATGTGTTGCCTAAGGATAGAAAATTCCATAACAGTCCCTCTGTGAAGAGGAATGTATTCGGTGTGATGCCATTGGTATAAACTGAGGCAGTTGGGTCAGTGTAAATGAGCTTGATAAGTTGAATGAAGTTAGGGCCAAAACCAAACCTGCTGAGTGTATTAAAAAGATAATTCCACTCGACCCGATCAAATGCCTTTTCGGCAGAGAGCGATATTAGTGCTTCCGGGGACGGAGTGCTAGATTCAGTATAGATGATATTAAACAATCGTCTCAGGTTAAAGTAGGATTGCCTGCCCTGGACAAACCCAGTCTGGTCCTCTGAGATGATATGAGGAAGAATTGTCTCAAGCCGGAGTGCAATGACCTTTGAGAACACTTTACCGTTACAGTTTATTGACACATGGCCAAGGAGAACTAGAGACACTCTCAAAGTACACCTGAAGTGCTTGAGTCGGTCTCGCATTCTGATGAACTCATGCTGATGAACTCATGCTGGTGGTCACACTTTAAACCCTCATAGATGACGCCACAAATACTTTACGCCCAAAATAGTCAAAGGGAATGCCATGTTCGTGTTCACCTTCAACACATTCTAGTCTGGAGACACTGTTGTCTGTTCATGCTAATGGAACGTCAACAATTAGCTATCTATTATGTCTAGGAATGCAGCAACAGGCCTCTTCGACCCTGGCCACCACAGTGTTGAGATATGGTGGCACCTAGTCAAAGACAAACAATTAATACTGCAGAGGACCACAAGGCTCACACGTGACCTCGTGTAACCCAAAAAGAGAAAATTCCATAACAATGAGCAATCACGAGACTACTTATTCTTACACATGGAGGTAATAGGGAACAGGTGGACACAATCGGGAATCAGGGAAGACAATCAGACCGGTGATACATGAAGAAGGGCAAGTAACCTGAAACGAGAGGAGAGTTACCTTTCAAAATAAAACAGGAAATGACAAGACATGGAGCCAGAACAAAAACCCAGCTTGACTTCACCGCGGTGTGACAACTTCTGCCAATTGGAGCCAGTTTACCTGAACCTGGAGTGACAGGAAATTGTAGGATGTCAAGAAAAGTCAACAGTAATTGACAGTAATTTGCCCTACTACTTGCCTGAAGCTTACACAAGAACACATTCAGCAGTTATCGCCATTCAATTATATCCAATTATGAATAAATTATACAGCAAACAGGGGTGATGTAAATTGCAGCAGGCTTTCTCCCACCACTCTGTGTTGGATTGGCAAATTAGAAAATTGACATGGCTGATTTTGGAATGAGCTCCAGCAGTTTGCAGACAAACTACATTAATCTGTTGACCTCAGAGTATGAACATAAAAAGAGGGATTCAACAGTAATTTAAATCTATTATTATCCACTGGAACTTGACATTTATAAAGACTGTAGTGTGTGACCACATGGTAAACTGCAGTACACATGCAGTGGCAGCGGTGCAATGAACATGACTGATGGTGAACTATCTGAGTGTGTTTCTGTTTGTCTGGCATCTCTTAATAACACCACAAGATGGCTGACACATCTCCTCTGCCTCTGAAGAGACCATTTTAGTGGGGATTTATTTTGTTGAAATGAATTACCCAGTATAATTAAAAAAACTGTTTTTTTCCCCTCAACAAAACTATTTTGTTCAAACCCAAAGAAGCAATCCAAAATTAATTTACTGCACCACTGAGTAGTATTAATGCCAGTTCCTCCCCCCTGAGCCACCCATCCACATCCTCATCCCTTACAAGGGTTATGTGATGAGATGATGGGCTGTGTGTTGTAACATGGGATGTTCCCCATGTAATCATCAGGGGCAGAACAATACACAGAGGACCATGGGTATTAGCTCTAATAGACTGCCCTGTGGGGGACTGCAGCAGTTGTCTGACAGGTTGTGTTGTGTGTCTCCATGTGTGTCTGTGGAGCTTCATTTTTTTGTGGTGGGAGTTTCATTTACGACCGGTAAATGTGTGATACTAACTTATTGACTTAGAATGTTGAAGCTGTATTACTAATTTAATTTATCAACCAGTGAATGAATGAATCAGTCAATCAGCCCAAATCAAACAAGCATCTTCATGTAGGATTGTGATGTGTATGGAAAATTGGTCTGTGATTGCCAAGCCCTGATTGGTCCCAGGTGAGGAGGTGTGACCACCAGACTCGAAGTTTCCTGGAAGTGTGCAAGATCCTGATTAGAGCGGCACCTCCACGACCCACCAATCAGAGGAATCTCATGAATCAATGATATTTAAACCAGGACTGCCCAACCATTGGGATGGCTTGTGTGTCACGCGGTGAGGTCAAGCTGGGTTTTTGTTCTGTCTCGTCATTTCCTGTTTTATTTTGATATTTACCTGCCCTCTCGTTTCAGGTCACTTGCCCTTCCTCATGTGTCACCGGTCTGATTGTCTTCCCCGCCCCGATTGTTTCCACCTGTTCCCTATGTAACCCTGTGTATATATTGTCTGCGTCTCCCTTTGTCTTGCGCCAGAGTGTTTTGTTCATCCCCAACCAGTATTTTCCATAGTCCTTGTTCTACCTTGCTTCCCCACGTTGTGTGTGCCTTTAGTCTTTTGCCTCCACGTGAGTGTTTTTTTTTTTTTTTTGTAAATTCTGTAGTTTATGGTTGTTTTTCTGTTCAGTTTTATAGCAGTCTTGGCTTTTCTCCTCCCTTTGCGGAGTGATTTTCTGTTGACCTTTTCCTCTTTGCTTTTGGTTTTGTTTTCTAGGATAATTTTCATAGTCTGTACTTTGTGTCACTCAGTGTTGGAGTTATCCAAATAAAGTTCCATCCAGTTGGTAAAGTATCTGCATTTGAGTCCTCCTTTAGTCCAGGTCTGACATTGTGATTTGTGTTGAGCTCACCTCGTTGATAATCGGATATCGGAAACTACTGTAGATTCTGTATGTTGTAAGTATATCTATGGAGGCTTTCGTTGTTATATAGGTACTGGGCTTAGTTTAATTTTCAGTGATTTACACTCATGTTTAGAAATATTTCTGTTAGAAATTCTAGGTTTTAAGGGTGCTGTTTTGTGTTTTTTGCGTCGAGAATAAAGTCATAAATTTACAAGAATAAAGTCATAATATTGTAACCCCGTTGTTAAAATGAGGCCATGGAGCATTTTGTGGAATTGTACTTCAGTGTAGGTTTCACAAACAAGGAGATACTTCATCTTTTGGCACATCAGCATCATATTGTCAAAAGTATCAGGACTTTAAAAAGAATGCTTTTTTTCATTCAAAGGTCTGTATATAAGACATGTCTGCACACTGAAATAAATGCATAAATCCATACACATCAAATGAATGGATGCAGTAGCCTCCCTGCAGCTTGTATACACACAGTATACAGTACAATCATTACAACCTCATAAACAGTGACATTCTTCACACAGCCATGATGTAAAAAGTGGTTATTAATAGGGGTTGTATGGCTCACCTTGTGATAGGCGCTGATAGATTTCAGAGGAAGACTCTGGAGTCATGGACTGAGCCAGGCCATTTTGCCACAACATTGCTGACAGTCAGCATTGCAGACCATCTGAAATCATAAGATGAGGACTATTAAACCAATCAATGCACATCACAAGCAATGTACAGTGTTCATCAAGTGACAATATCAAAAAGTTATGTTCACCTGAACATTAATGCTGTGAAAGGATTTCCTATTCACAAAATCCACCTCATGGGCACCTGAGGAGGATTTTATCCTGATGAGTGTGCAGTCCAGTGTGGTGTGTTTAGGCTGGGGGTTGGGCTCTATGTGCTCTCTTTGCAGAGATGGGTGTGGTTTGCTGTGGAGCTGACTGCGCACACCTGCATCAGATCATCATCGTCTTCTCAAGCAGTATTTAGAGGCTGGCCTCCTGCATGCTCACTGCCAGATTGTGACCGCATCTTGGTAGACCATCCAGGCTCCTAGAGAAAATGTTATGAGATTTTTCCAATTATTCACCTAAATTTTCTGTCTGCAGACTCCAGCTCTTCGCCCTCCTTGTCATCTGGCTACCGCACCCTTCAGCCCTGGCCTAAACCCCTCCATGCCTTCCACCACCCTCGTTCCCTCGATGACAGTTAACTTTATTTATCCCCAAAGGAAACTCTGTGAAGTCAGTGAGCTTGGGTCCTTTCAAAGGTGCTATATAAATGAAATAATTATTGTTAGCTCATCTATTTATCAACGAGTTATACTGTCTGATGGAGTTACATTTACACAATTTCACTCATATCTGCAGTCCATTTTATTTAAGAATTAAATTGATTTATAATCAGAGTATTATTACTATTTGGATTGTAATTGTGATGTTTCAGCGGAGTGGTGAGTGTGTAATTGTGCACTACTTACGCATTCAGGCAGGCAGCAATGCTTTGCCACATTGAGCTGGGACATAATATAATAATGCACTACATGCTTCCAACCAAATCAAAATCTAACCTCCACACTGATACCTTTCTATGTCTTATGTCTAACTTAGGTCTCTTCAAATTTCTGCACTCTGCTATATCCTACAGTGACGGTGAACAATGGCTAACTTGAATTGTGGCTTCATTTAAAAAAAAAATGCATTTTGGTGCCCCCAATCCCCACTACCACATTTCCCCACCAATTGTGCCTCATCACCACCCACTTATTCTACAGTATAGATATGGATAGCAAACTTATTTGATGTTGCTTGAACAACAGGCTGTGTTCCACAGTGTGCCATGGGTGGCTAAATGAAATTAAAACTATAAATAGATGATTTTGATTTAAATGTACTACCAATAAATCGCCATCGCCGGCAACGCCACCTAGGTTAAAAAGAGCCCTGGGGTCCGTTTCACAAAGCAGGTTTATTGAAAACTCAGAGTTTGTTAACCCTGGAATCACGGAAACTCAGAGTTTTCCGTTTCACAAAGGAGGGTCAGTCAAACCCGAGAGAGAGGGTTAACTCTAACCTGTTTCACAAAGTGAGGTAACTTAACCTCGAGCTCAGTTGCCATAGTAACATACTCCGTGAATCTAACCTGGTCGGGACCAGGTTTTCCTGAAGAAACCCTGAGTTTCTCTCGGTCTCCGCCCACTTTCAGAGCCACATACTTAATTTGATTTCCTCATTCCTGCGCTGTCAGAACGTCCTCTAGTTCCAGAAGGCAACGTTTGAACATGGCGTGTCCTTTTAATCACGATCCTGTGGACGAAGGTGCAGCAATCCTGCGCAGGGAATTATATATCTGTCGGCAGAGAGTACTCAGACCACGCATAGATATTTCAGCCCTCCCGGACAATTTTCTTTTTGAGCGGTACAGTGTTACTTCACAGTCTATAATTTACATACACAACCTCATCCGTCCGCACATTGCAAACATCACGAGTCGCAGTCATGCGCTCACATCGCAGCAGATTGTGTGTGTGGCGCTGCGTTTTTTTGCCAATGGCAGTTTCTTGTATAACATCGGAGATGCTGAGCACTTGAGTAAGGCAACTGTATGCAGGGCCATCAGAAGAGTCTGCCTCGCCCTGAAAAGACTTTTACCTATATTTGTTGTCTTCCCTGGACACAAACCTGTCAGGGCCATTAAGGAAGAGTTCCACAGGATCGCAGGTGAAGGATGTAGAGATCTGTTGAATTCCTTTAATATCAGGCTGTATTATGACATTGTGCTGCCACCTCAGACTTGAATTAGTAATTTTTATTATTTTTATTTGTTTTAGGATTTCCCAATGTGATTGGCTGCATAGATGGTACGCACATTCCCATCACGGCTCCCTCACATAATGAGGCTGATTATGTGAATAGGAAGTCCATTCACAGCATTAATGTGCAGGTACATGTAGACTAAGAAGTTTCACTGTGTTAAGCACTTCCTCATAATTTAATTTATCTGTCATTCTCTGCACTGTCAAGATCATATGTGATGCTGCACACATAATCTCCAATGTGGAGGCCCCGTCCACCTGCCAGCTATGCAGGATGGCCGAGCGGTCAGAGACACGATTTGTACTAATCACTTTTGAGTTTAAAGCACCACCACAAATAAAAACATGAGGCACATTTCAGTTGGTCTTCTTTATTTCCTACAAATACAAAAGCTAGTTAAGTTAATGTTCCAATAGTTAACATTGACATAATTGACATGTGACCATGCACCCACCTTTAATTTATGTTCCAGTATTTGGATTTCCAAATCTGCTTTTTTAATCTGGCGGTCGAGGTATAGCATTTCTTTATCGGTCTTCTGGATTTTTTTTAGGAGGTGAATTTTATAAATTTCTTTTACTGGTAACTGGGAATACATAAAGAGGACATAAAATTAACCTGTTGCACATGAATTCCACACAATAAATCTCTGGAGTTTCATGAACAGCTGTCTCACTGTGTCAATCTCTGCAGTTGAGGTCAGGGGAGTCTCCTGCTGCTGCCCAGCCCCAGGCTTCATTGTTTAATACAATATAAAGAAGACATTTTTGAGTGTTAAAAGAGCATTATGGAAGGGATCAAAGAAGTTCAGAGTCAAGTCATGCAGATGTCTGACCTGTTTGAACAATGTTTTTATATTTCATCTTAAGTGGCTGCCAAGTGCGCTTCTCCCCCGCCGGATTGCACCTACATGAAATAAATTAATAGGCTCCATTCATGCAATTTGCCCTTCAATAGTTATTGTGATTGCAAAATATTACATTTAAACTTACGCATTGACCCGAGCAGCAATGCTCTCCCATGCCCTCTCCCTCTCTTTAGCAGCCGCTGCAGTGTTGCACTTCTTTCTAAAGACATGCTCATATTCTCCATATGCAGTCATTAATATTTCCAATTCTATTGGGGTGAAAAATGCTGCCCTCTTTCTGTCAGTTTCCATGTTCAATCATCGAATCTGGGCTCCATTGATGCTGGCTTTATATGTCTGTGGAGCTCAAGTTTAACTCCAGGTTAAACTACTCTGAGTTGATTAAACCAACTCAAATCAGCTGTTGTGAAACCGAAAACTCAGAGTTTCCTATCTCAGAGTAGATCAACTCAGAGTTCAGGATTTGACTCAGAGTTTGTTGAACCTGCTTTGTGAAACAGACCCCAGGACTCTACCGGGTAAGGCTACACGGGTTCTTTAAAATCAGGGGTAAACAAAGCAAAAACTCTGGGTTTTAAAAAGGTCCAAGATTTATTGAACACAGAATACTTTCCGAGAATTAAAAATGACCCACCTTGTGTCCTGCGACCACCATCCTCTGCCTCTGTCCGAGGCGTTTGGGGACCATTGACCAAGTATTTTACATTGTGCACTAAAAATTAGTTTTTTTTAGTGAAAGAGCAGCCTTATATTGGTGATCATTGAAGGCTCAATGAAATAGCAATTTTAGAATTAATATTTTCCTGGCATAATCTTAAACCCCCAATTTTAAATATAAACAGGAAGTAGTAAATTTTCAAAATAAAAGACAAAAACCTAGGACAAGACAAATCCTCACCGCAGTGTGACAAACTACTAAGCAGAGTTTCTTTATTCCCTAGTCATGCAAGAGGCATTGGACAGACCAATTGGAGGCAGTCTGCACTACATGATGCAGTCTGGAGCACATTCTAAGACATCACAGTTGATGTCACTGAGGACATCATTGGATTCAGTGAGTCTGTGGTGGAATTAATTTGTGAAATAACAGAAGTAACTGTACCAAAAACAACAGTTCCATTCCACAACCCTAAATCATTGATTATTAGAACCATAAATTCACACGCTGCAGCCTACAAATTAGGTTGGGCAGGCACACCTATCAACCTTCATCTTTAACACTAGAGCCCCTCAGGGTGTGTTTTGAGTCCCTTGCTGTACTCCCTATAAATAGAATGAAGAGGTTAATGGTAAATGGATTGTACTTATATATCGCCTTTATGGTCTTCTGACCACTCAAATTGCTTTTCACTACATATCTCATTCACCCATTCACCTCCATTCATGCACTGATGGCATTGGCTGCCATGCAGATCAGTTTTTAGGAGCTAACCATTCACACACAGATGAAGAAGAACACAGCAGTCTTAGTCTAAGGTGAATTACGCCTTCTGTAACATTAAAAGGTTGGTGACCTCAGACGCTTGATGCTCCTCTCAAATACTGAGGAATTTCTACTCTTCATTACTGAGAGCATTATGGTGTGGAACATCAATGTCTGCTACAGAAACACTGAACAAGATGGCCCTGCAAAAAGTAGCTGAACATACTAGGTGGTGCAATAGGTGGTGCTTTACCCTGCCTAATGGACATCTATACCAAACTTTTAAAAAATAAGGCTTGGGGAATCATTAAGGATCCCAATCACCTGGATAATGGCCTTTTCTTTCTGCTACAGTGAAGAAGAAGGTTCCGGATACAATAGGCCATTACTTATTAACTATTATTATTGTTACTTATTCAGTTTCATTAAGAATGTATAACAGGAGCTCACAGAAGTACATGTCACTATAATTATTCTTTTATGATTACTGTATATGTCAAAGTTAATTGAATTTAAAAAGAAAAAAATATTTGTGTTTGCACACTGCAGCTGAACATAGTGCAAAATGTCTCAGAACATTGAAGGAGAAAAAGGAAAACACAGTTATCATGGTAATTCCAGTTTCCAATATCCGGGCCTTCAGCAGAGTTCCATTTACCAAACAGACAACTCCAATCAGTAACCCTGCGATGTGGTCCTTCCACTATTTTCTGCTGTAGAGTTAAATGACTTTCCACAGACGACAGAGAAAGCTGCTAAAACAGTAACATTTATAGTCTTGGACAGTGACTACAGTAGGGATTATTTAGTACACAATGGAAGGTGATGACAGAGTGCTGCAGAAGAGGATCAATGCTGTGAGATGTACAAGACAATTCTTTTTCTCTGTCTGTGTGTCAGTGCAGTGTTTCTTGTGTTGTGTGTGTTCCCTGGTTGCGGTGATGGGAGTGAAACAGCTGGGGTGTGCCACATCATCCCTATCTCTCTTTCTCTGGAGCTAACATCCATCTAACATCCATCCAAGATCAGAAGCCAGTGGGTAGACTGTGATGTGACTGTATATGTGTACATATAAGAGGTGAAAAATATTAATATTTGTATCCAAAAGTCCATCAGACACATACCTGCCTGCCTAAGTTGCACTCTATCTAACTTAAATAACCTAGTTAAGAATAGGAGTGAAGCTACAATGGTCAGGTCCTCTGCACCATTGAGCAATATCTGACACCATGTAATAGAAATAGAAAATAAATAAAATTGTTGGTTTATTTAAATAAAGAAGTTTTCGGTGTTTGAACTGCAAAATGTTTTAAGGATAAAAGATGAGATGCTACTTCTGATTGAAAGAAAGTTGGTAAGAGGCTATGATGGGCACTGGCTATATGTAACCCTGACCTTAACCTGTATGTATATATACAGAATATTTTTTCTAGCATTAATGAGAGAATGTAATGAGATCTAAATTGTTATCATTGCTAGACGCACTCACTTTACATATAGTGATGCATGCTTTGTTTATTTAAATAATAAGAGCAAGATGACAGACTCAGCAAAACTTAGTTCACATTGTGAATCATCATTAATTCTGTTTTACGGATATGAAACAGGACAAAATTCTCCAGCAAACACTTCATGTAAATCCATATGCACTGAGCTCCCTGTTTAGAGACTGATTCAAAAACACTCATAATGAAAACATATAATGTGTTTATTTTGATGTCTCTGAACAGACAATTCAATTCAGTTCAATTCAGCAATTGTAGTGAAACAGGGTTTTATAAACCGGGTTCGGGAATTAGGGCCACGCCTCGTACTCGTTCAATTTCCGTTCTCCGTGTACTTAAGCACCCCCTCTTCCTCCCGCTCCTTCTTCGACGCCTCTGTCACATCCGCATCGTGGATGAGACACTCGCCCTTAATGCTTCCGACAGCGACCTGCTCGAAGAGATCTCCAACACTCCCGAAGTGCCCGAAACATCTCCGTCGCCGGTAATCCCCGCCGGGCAGCCACCACGGCCGCGCTCCGTCGTCCAGATCCGCCGGCGTCTGAGATCATCCATCTCGGACAGCTCCAATGCCATCGGGCCTTCTCCACCTCACGGGCCCAGGGGGAGATCCCGTCTCCGTCGCCCGTCAGACACCGGCGACTCCAGACGCTCCTCTCCAACCCGATCCAAACGCGCCAGCGACCGGCAGAACCGCCGCGAGGCGACTTCACCCGGGCAACACGCCGCGCGCCCTCCAGCCACAGGCATAGCCGACTAGACAGTCGCCAGCCTGAAACGGTCTCTCACTCATCATAACATCCCTTTCCACCACTCCGACAGAAAGGCCACACTTTTCCGCCAATCTTCGAAACTTTCTCCACAACTCCACGAGCCGAACACCACTTCCGGGTCGCCGTCGCCACGACGATGACGTCACGCCACCGTCTTCGGCTCGCCCCTCCCATTCAGCCCTTACACAGGGCCAGGTCGTATCGAACCGCACTCTCTCGGTTCCCGCCTCCCACTCCTCCTCTACTGTCCCCCAAGCTTCACTCTTTCCCCGTGCACATGCATCCCATCATCCCATCATCCCTCCCTCTTCTTTCAATCCTAGCCTTTCTATTCCTCCCTCCACAGCTACTGCAGCCCCGCCGGCACCCATCCAGACCGCTGCAGCCTCCACAGCGACCCATGGCGGCACGTCCAGTCAAACCCCCCTTTTTTCCTCCTGCCCCCCCCATAACCCTCATGTCACCAGCATTTCTGTTCCCAACTTGAATGCCCCCCTTCTCTCCACAGCTCCCCCTCCAGCAGGCTCCTGCTCCCTCCCTCTCTATCCCCCCCTGCCTTCCAACCACTCTCTAGCCACAGCCACACCTCCAGCACGCCCCACGGCGTCTCCAAGACCATCCCCGGTGTCATCCGCCCTCAGACAGCAGATTCTTTCCGGTAGTTACGTCAATCTAGCCCAACTCATTCACCCATCCACATACAACCCCCACATCCCCAGGGAACCGCAAACAGCCCTGGGCACCTTCCAACTCAAACAACCACTAACCACTCACTCCAAGAGCTCACAGCTCCCGAATTCACCCTTGCCTTCTCCCTGTACTGCGACGTGATCTGTTCAGCTTTCCCCGACCGCAGGTCAGAGCTGGACGACTACCTGTCCCTCATTATCGACCTAGCTTCGCGGTTCGGCGGCAACGGTTTCTATTCTCACCACATTCTGTTCGCATCCCAAGCCGCCGAGCGCCTCCATCAATTTAACCAGGGCACTCACTGGGGCACCCTCGACATAGAGCTTTACTGCCGCACCTTCGCAGCACGTCCATCCCTCCACTGCGATCAGTGCGGCGCACCATCACATCCGGCCACCACTTGCTCCATCACCCCACTCCTCGAACCCTCTCCTCGTACCTAACCGGCTGGAATTGCTTCAAAGCTTCCACGCCTCACATAACCCGCCATTCCCTACACTAGACGTCCTCATCTTCACCAATTTCATCACATTCGCCCATTCAATCCAAAAAATCTAATCGTCCACCATACAAGCTTACCTCAGTGGAATTAACTTCCTCTTTGAAATATTTTTGGGGTCTCCATGCCCCGCCTCGGCTCACGCCCACATCAACACGCTCCTCAAAGGCCTTCGCAAGGCCGAACCTCGCCCTACGCCGAAGCACTCCCCCTCACTTCCGATCTCCTAGCCCGCCGCATCATAACCCTCCGCAAAGGCTACTTATCCATAAGCACAGACAAAGCCCTAGAATCCATGTTCCTCCTGGTATTCTTCGGCTTCTTACGCTGCTCCGAGTTCGCAGCTTCCACTCTGCTTGACGATCCATCACGTCATGCATCATTACGCGACATCTCCGTCCTCTCCTCCGATACCCTAATATACTTCCTCAAACGCGGTAAAACCAACCAGTCCGGGCAACCTCAACCAGTCTACCTCATTCGACTGAGTTCGCCCTCGAGCCCATACGAACCCGTTCTCAATTACATCAACTCCCGCCTAGCCTGCCAAGCTTCCCCCCTAGACCCTCTGTTCATTTCAGAGACCGGCAGAGTAGCCACGCGCTCCCGGTTCCACCGGCAGAGTAGCCACGCACTCCCGGTTCGATCCGGCATTCCCCCGGAGCTGTACTCGGGGCACTCCCTCCGCGTCGGAGCAGCCTCCACCGCTTCCGGACGGGGCATACCTGACAATGTCACCAAAACACTCGGCCACTGGGCCTCGACCACGTACCTAGCCTACGTCCGCAATGACTTGAACGACATTCGAAATGTGCACGTGCCTCTCTTCACATGAAGTTTTCTCTTGGGGCTCTAATCCTAGAGTCGCAGAGAGACGGTTCCCCCACTCAGAGTCTCCATCCCCAGGTTCCTTCCAGGATTCCTCCGGTCAACCTCAGGACCACTCTGCCGATGGTCCCGCCGCATCCCACCTTCCCTTCAACCCTCATCCCCCTCGCCTTTCCTCCCCTCATCCCTCGACTCTCATCCCTACATCCCTCATCCCTCGACTCTCATCCCTTCATCCCTCATCCCTCGACTTTCATCCCTCCATCCCTCATCCCTTCATCCCTCATCCTCCGACCCCCATCCCTTCATCCCTCATCCCCCTCGCCTTTCCTCCCCTCACCCCTCATCCCTCGACCCCCATCCCTTCATCCCTCATCCCTTGACCCCTCATCCCTTCATCCCTTCATCCCTCGACCCCTCATCCCTTCATCCCTCGCCCTAACATCCCTCATCCCTTCATCCCTCGAACCCTCTAATCCTCTCTTTCCCTAAACCCTCCCACAGCATACCACCCACGCTTCCCGATCGTCACTCGTAATAAACATGTTCAAACTTCATCTGTACGGGCGTGGTCCTTGTTAGTGAAATGTTATGTGTGTGTGTGCGTGTGTGCTTGAAGATATATGTAAACTTGCATCTCTGTAATAAGGTTTCTCCCATTTTATTATTAATATTCCAGACATACCTGAACAATGTAAAAATTGTGTATGGATAAAACCGAACAGGAAAATAACTTGCTATGCCCCTTCTCTCCACAGCTCCCCCTCCCGCGGCTCCTGCTCCCTCCCTCTCTATCCCCCCCTCCTTCCAACCACTCTCTAGCCACAGCCACACCTCCAGCACGCCCCACGGCGTCTCCAAGACCATCCCCGGTGCCCCCCTCAGACAGCAGATCTTTCCGGTAGTTACGTCAATTAGCCAACTCATTCACCATCAATCATCCTCACCTTATCCACCCACTACCCCACCCATCCCATTCCGGAACTGCAAACAGCCCTGGGCACCTTCCAACTCAAACACCACTAACCACTCACTCCTCCCCAGCTCACAGCTCCCCAAATTCACCCTTGCCTTCTCCCTGTACTGCGACGTGATCTGTTCAGCTTTCCCCGACCGCAGGTTCAGAGCTGGACGACTACCTGTCCCTCATTATCGACCTCAGCTTTGCGGTTCGGCGGCAACGGTTTCTATTCTTACCACATTTGTTCGCATCCCAAGCGCCGAGCGCCTCCATCAATTTAACCAGGGCACTCACTGGGGCACCCTCGACATTAGAGCTTTACTGCCGCCACCTTCGCAGCCCGTCCATCCCTCCACTGCGTATCAGTGCGGCGCACACATCACATCCGGCCACCACTTGCTCCATCACCCCACTCTCGCACCCTCTCCTCGTACCTAACCGGCTGGAATCGCTTCAAGCTTTCCACGCCTCACATAACCCGCCATTCCCTACACTAGACGTCCTCATCTTCACCAATTTCATCACATTCGCCCATTCAATCCAAAAAATCTAATCGTCCACCATACAAGCTTACCTCAGTGGAATTAACTTCCTCTTTGAAATATTTTTGGGGTCTCCATGCCCGCCTCGCTACGCCCACTCAACACGCTCCTCAAAGGCCTTCGCAAGGCCGAACCTCGCCCTACGCCGAAGCACCCCCTCACTTTCCGATCTCCTAGCCCGCCGCATCATAACCCTCCGCAAAAGGCTACTTATCCATAAGCACAGACAAAGCCTAGAATCCATGTTCCTCCTGGTATTCTTCGGCTTCTTACGCTGCTCCGAGTTCACACTTCCACTCTGCTTGACGATCCCATCACGTCATGCATCATTTACCGACATCTCCGTCCTTCCTCGATACCCTAATATACTTCCTTCAAACGCGGTAAAACCAAACCATGTCGGGCAACCTCAACCAGTCTACCTCATTCGACTGAGTTCGCCCTCTGCCCATACGCAAAACCCTCGTTCTCAATTACATCAACTCCCGCCTAGCCTGCCAAGCTCCCCCTAGACCCTTGTTCATTTCAGAGACCGAGCGTAAGTCACGCGCTTCCCGGTTCCACCGGGCAGAGTAGCCACGCGCTCCCGGTTCGATCCGGCATTCCCCCGAGCTGTACTCGGGGCACTCCCTCCGCGTCGGAGCAGCCTCCACCGCTTCGGACGGGGCATACCTGACAATGTCACCAAAACACTCGGCCACTGGGCCTCGACCACGTACCTAGCCATCGCCGCAATGACTTGAACGACATTCGAATGTGCACGTGCCTCCTCTCACATGAAGTTTTCTCTTGGGGGCTAATCCTAGAGTCGCAGAGAGACGGTTCCCCCCATCTCAGATCTCCATCCCCAGGTTCCTTCCGGATTCCTCGCGGTCAACCTCAGGACCACTCTGCGGCTGGTCCGCCGCATCCCACCTTCCTTCAACCCTCATCCCCCTCGCCTTTCCTCCCTCATCCCTCGACTCTCATCCTACATCCCTCTCCCTCGACTCTCATCCCTTCATCCCTCATCCCTCGGACTCTCATCCCTTCATCCCTCATCCCTCGACTCTCATCCCTTCATCCCTCCATCCCTCATCCCTTCATCCCTCATC
>NC_040026.1:7258546-7273870 GCF_000972845.2 Larimichthys crocea
CATCCCTTCATCCCTCGCCCTAACATCCCTCATCCCTTCATCCCTCGAACCCTCTAATCCTCTCTTTCCCTAAACCCTCCCACAGCATACCACCCACGCTTCCCGATCGTCACTCGTAATAAACATGTTCAAACTTCATCTGTACGGGCGTGGTCCTTGTTAGTGAAATGTGTTTCTGTGCGCTCCTACTATACTTTCTTAATTAAACTCCATCCATCTATTTTCTGTAATCGCTTATCCTCATCAGGGTCATGGGGGGCTGGAGCCTATCCCAGCTGACTTTGGGCAAGAGGCGGGGTACACCCTGGACAAGCCACCAGTTCATCACAGGGCACATAGAAACAAACATTCACATTCACACCTACGGGGAATTTAGAGTCACCAACCTGCATGTCTTTGGACTTTGAGAGGAAGCTGGAGTAACTGGAGAGAACGCACGCACCCAAGACACCCTCTTTTAATTAAACTGAATAAGTAACAATAATATTAACAGTATAGTTACTATGAAACAATGATAACAAGAGTAATAAGGATATAGGTCCTAGTGGTCTAAGGGTAGAAGCCCATCCTGAGCCTCTCAGTGCTGGTCTGGTGCATCCGGCACCCTCTTCCTGATTGTAGTGGGGAGAAAAGGTCATTATCGGGTTGGTTGGAATCCTTAAAGATTCTCCCTGTCTTATTTTTTCAGTGTCTATTATAAATGACTTTAAAGCAGGATAGAGCACCATCTATTGCATGTTTAGATGAATTAATCACTCTTTTCATGGCCTTCTGGTCTTGTTCTGTGCTGTTTTTGGACCAGACAATAATGTACCCTGTCAGGATGCTCTCAATAGTGCAGGAGTAGAAATTCCTCAGTATTGTGGGGATTCCTGGAATATCTTCAAGTGCCTGAGCTGCCTCGCCTTTCTCACCACAAAGTCAGTATGGAGCACCCAGGTCAGACCCTCAGTGATGTGGACACCAAGGTACTTGAAGCTATCTACTCTTTGACCTGTTGATGTCAAGGGGCGTATAATTCTTCCCTGTTTCATAGTCTTCTCCGTCATGCATCATGCATAACTCAGAGCTTAAGATATTAAGTCTATACTACCATCACCCTTCACAAGTCACACATTCATAAGAAAGCTCCCATCATATAATGAGACCACTTAAGACCTCCTGGATTAGACACAATTTCCATTAAATATGCCTTTAAGTGGACCTTTGACATTGCTGGAATAGCAGCATATTCTGTATCCAATCCAGTGCAACACAAAGACATGACAACTTCTGTACCTGCATACATGCATAAGTGAAGATACAAAGGAACGAGAATACATGTATTTAAAATTAAAAGTTTTAAATTTAAAATTAAAATTTAAGCACCAGTAACATGTATTTAATTAAGTGTGATCCAGCTGAATTTTATGTGGCCCCATAACAGAATGAAGGACAAGAGTACATATACCACTAGAAGGAGCTATTTATCTGTATATCACAGGAGCATGCAGGAAGACAAGATGCATGCATGCACAAGTGTTTATGTAGGTGTGTATACTCACACATGCATATACACATTTACATTTATACAATATATAATCCAAAAAGTTACCCTTTGCTTTTTGCAATCTTTCTTTTAGTAACTTCAAAAGAACATTTTTGTAAACCAAATGTGAATTATATGTGCATGAATAGATTTTCTGCAGATTATGTGAACACTTTGACTGTATTAAACACATTAACAGGGGAGTTACTGAGGAAAGAAATGTTTATTAATAGTAATCATGGTAGTAATAATTGTAATAATAACTGTGATAATAACGTACCAGTATTGTAATAAATAGTATTGTTTCTTCAAAGCACATTGGGAGCATACAGAAATAAAAAACAGAAGAAAAAAAATAGGAAAACAACTATACCCAGTACAGTACAGGTGCTCATCAGAAACAGTTTTGATTGCACAGGTTAAGTGAAGCCACAGCCACACATGAAGAGTCTCTTTGTTGTTCTTATAATAGTAATACACATTTCTGGTACTGACAGATCTGTACATGAGGAATACAAAAGCACATTAAAGCCTCAAACAGATAAAACAGACCAAAAACAGACAGACAAATACAAATACAAACAGAATGGAAGGAAATTCATCTTTTTCTTTCTATTTTACTCACTAGTCACCATTCAAACCTTTGTGCTTTGGGGACCTGCATAGGACAGAAGGCTGTTTAGGAAGTGATGTGGATGTGCAAAGGCAACAGTATACTTAGCAAGAGTCAAAATTGCTGAAATAAAAACACAACACAACATATTACCATATACTTGTATATAGTAATGTGTAGTAGTATACTTGTAATTGTGGTGTACTTGTAACTTTAGTTATTTCATTGGTATTTTACAATTATTAAACTCCACACAAGTTTGAAATGAAGAAAAAATAGGAACCGTCCACTAGAAAAACAACTGCAATGTAACTGCCTGTTTATCATGTGTCATCTCTTGTTGTGCTGTGAATACAGACTGTTCTTTCCTCAGGAATCAAACCCGGAAGAGGACATTGTTATCCTGCTTCAGGGATAACAGTCAGTGAGAGGGTCACAATGAAAAGTTGTGACTTTAGTACCAGAGACCATGGTTTGTATCAAGAGTGCTTTTTGAGGACTCAGAGATGTTTTTGAAAGGCCTTTCAAGACTTACACTAATTATACTAAGACTTAATTTAATTTAGGTAAAATAAAGATGAAAGTAAACGTGACTTCGGAGGCTGAGGGATTATGTGGACTAAAGGCTAGATCTCAGTAGCAATTAAATTATGACAACAATATTGCACATCCAGTTCAATTCATTTGATTAACTTGAATGTCTGAATATCAATCTGTAACTTTCCACAATGTTTTACTTTTTCAGTGTGTGTCACTTGTTTCTGCTCTCCCCAGTAGTTATCTGTACAGGCTAAGTTATATACATTTATTCCAAACATTGTCAAACAAAAAACTACAATTGTAGACACTGGAAATTAAATCTCAGCTTAATCTTAAGAAAAACATTTTAAGGATATAATGATAATCATGTACCATATCATACTTTACAGATAATGTTGGCTCATGAAAATTAAACTTTAGTTTGTGGCAAAGAAATGCTTTTTTATAGCTTTAGACCAACAGCCATTAAATGCACAATTAGTGCTGGTGTGGGATGAATTTGTTTAAACCTGCCAAAATGTGTCTCTGCAGGACGTATACTGTGGCCTTTATGGTGGAGGTCAGCAGGTTACCAGGGGAGGTAGGTATGGTTTTGGCACACAAAATGTGTGTGTGTGTGTATGGGTGGGTGAATTTTGGATGAGGTCTGGTTGCCGGGGGAAAATAGCTGCTTTAGGGCTTGCATCTGAGGTATACACATTATAAACAAATAGGGAAGGGAAGAAGACCCACACAGGTTTTGGTAGGAAGCTCAAGGATTTACAATATGTAATAGTGTGTGTGCGTGCGTGTGAGTGTTTGTGTGTGTGCTGTAGTGTATGTGAATGGTATGGGTATTTATTATTATTATTATTATTATGATTTTATTATTATTATTATTTCTACTAAAGGCAGGGTTTTCTGGAAAGAAACGTAATAAAAGGACTAAGGTAAAGAGGAATATATGGTAGCTTGAATGATGGCTACAGAAATTTGCCAAAGAGAATACCAGAGCTATAATGAAAACTTCTTCACACCCTTTTTTAATCTTTCCAACCAGCAATGGATGGACAGCATTTACAGTACATGTAAACAAGACAAAATTCTTAAACCAACAACGGAAAGAACAAAACTTCAGAATAAGAAGATGTCAGAGATCTGAGAATACTTGGATCTCTGCTAAGATTGACATCGTTAGTTGTTTTTCATTAGTTTCTTTGTGTGTTTGTCTTCTGTAAAGTCCCAGTCTGTTTTTCTTATCCCAGTTAAACGGCTCAGTAGTGGATTTGCTGAAGGATAGTGGTAGGACAAGCATTTTTAAAAAGTCAGTTCACTGGACGCATTCACACAAAAACGTAGTCTCAGTCCTTGAAATAACTTTGTGACATCCATTCAGAACTGTCATGTACTGTACAAGCCCACCGTCCTGTCCACTGTGCCACATGCACTTTGAATGACTGAGAGAGAAAGAAATGCAGCAACATGAGAGGTATCACTGGATCCTTTCACAAAAGCAAAATCTGGTTCACTGTAACACCAGAGAACAAAATCCTTGCTCATTTGTGAAGCTGACCTGGACGAGGAAGAAAAGAGCAAGGCAAGGAGGAGGAGGAACAGAAGACTGAACATTCTCCATGTTTTCTAAATTTGTGGCAGGTACCCCCTGCTCTCAGCCTCACATCAACAAGGCCTCCACAATGTCGGTCCGCAACCCAGGAGGACCTTAAATCGCTTCACTTTGATCGTTACCGTGCTCTACAAGAGATGGACAAAATAATTGAAACACAACATAACAAACTTCAACATACTACTACTTCAACATCAGAACAACTCAGTCACAACTGTAAAGGCAGACACACAGTTAGTAAACAATTTGCCAGCTTTAACAGACAACCAGGCAGTCAAAAAAAATGAATTAAAATATATATTAGTGATACATCTAAAATAACTAAACCAAGAATAAAAATGTTTCATTGGGGAAAAAAATGGTGAACTGTCATGACTGCTGCTAGGTTCACAACCATATACAGCATCAGTTTGTGCTGCTTTCATTCAGCTACACTACACTCAGCTACATTCAGTAATGCTGGAAGATCATTGTTTTAGCTTACCAAACACACAATGGAAGCTTCCGACAGTTTTAGTAGTTGTTTTCTATTGAAAATGTAACAAATAAAAAATTTCTTTAATGATGATTGCTGACTGAACAGAACATCCCATGTGGCATTTTGCATGGCTCTTGCATCTGTTCAAGTACACCACTAAGAGCTGATATAATGAATAATAATACCACCTTTTTATAATATTATCCCCCATTTTTCATTTTATTTAATCATATTTCTAATAGTCTAATAGTAATAGTTTGAATTCCCTTCTAAACATGCTTTTTATCATGTAAGACCTGGTAAATTGGTAAGCTGTCTTATGTAAAGACCAAGATCATGTATGAGAAGCAACATGTGGGTTGCAAGTTCACCAAACAAAACACATTTTAACTGTTTTTCTTCAGAATGTGATGGCGGTATCATCATATGTTACTGAAAGTTTCCTTTATTTTGTCCACCCCATGTGACTCAGGAAACTGTACTCCATCCTTCCCATGCCACCTTTTTGCCTCCTTCTCCTCTGTACCCCCGACATAGCACTCACCCACAGCACCTTGATAATGCTTAGATTCAAGGGAGAAAGACAAAGAGAGAGAAGAGAAGCAGAAAAAATGGGAGAAAAATCAATATTTCAAAAACATTCTTTTTGTATTTCTCCCTCACTCTGTCTTTGTCTCTCACACAGGACAGGCTACTCCCCGTCTCCTTGTTCTCATCAAATTTGAAAAGCTTCACTGAGAAAAATTCTGACTGATCCTGAAATGATTACACATTTCTGTATCTCACTGGCTCCCCACTGGCTGTAGGGCACTGGTGTTCCTTTAAAATGCTTCCCTCATTTTCACTTTTTTTTTTTCTCTTATTTTGCTTTACTTTGCTTTCTTGGCCATGGCATTACAGTCTATGTGGGCCAGCAGAAGAAGTCCAGCATATTATCGGTAACATTTTTGCGATATCATTTACACATGTATATAATTTACAGAGTACTGTATGTTTTTTTTGTTTTTAAGTATATAGAAAACAACAACATCTACCTAAAAAGTTTAAGAGATACATTCAGTAGCTGAACTGAAGGGAAAAAAATGAAATAAATGTCAAATGAATAAAACATCACACAAGTAGAAACCTCATCATACATCGACATTGTGACATACAGTGCATTGAATCCTGCATGAAAGTTGAAAATCAAAGGCAAATGTATGTCCAAGAGTTGCAGATCACAAATAGATATATCTATATTCGTATATAAATGTTTTTCTTCTTACTGGTAATACAATAAATACAACATTAGTAAATGGCTACAATTGACTCTCCAACCATGCCTGACAGCATGTAATTAGTACAACGTTTAATTAAATATAGAAGGATGTCACTAAAGTAGAGACCCATATAAATAGAAAGGTTTAAAGAGACTCTTAGTAAAACTTTGTTTGCTTGTGACCCTTTTTTTTCAACTTCATATAGGGCTTTTCCCCTTCCCCTTTCTTCCCACCATTCGTCCTCAGCGGTGTAAGCTGAGGGCTGCGTTCAAAGATGGATGGGAGAGTTTCCTGTGACGCTTCAAAGCAGACAGCTCCCATGTTTCTAATTTGTACAATCCCTCAGACTGCCTGTTCCACCCATCCCTTCCCTACCCAACACAATGTACAAAAGCGGTTCACTACACAGCACAGCCACCTCAAACCACAACACTACAATAACACAATCAGTAGCAATGTCAGGGGCCACCGGGTCTCCAGCAGACATGACCTACTGACCTCTGAGCTCTCACTGTGGGCTTCAGCTGAGCTTGTGCACTTATCAGTTAAGAATATTGTTTCCAACATTTCTTACCCCCATTTGCACAGACCAATGTAGGGATACTTATTTATTCATAGGCTTTTTTATTTTTTGGAATCTACAAAATGCAGACTACTTGACAAAACTACCCAACAACTACAGTACTGCAGTCCATTAGTGGAAGACAGGCTCAAAAAGCTTTTTATTATCTGAATTCTACTCCATCTTTCCATAACAATTACTTTGTGACATCTGCTGGACCAGCCAAACTCCTCCCCCAACATACAGACATGCACGCACGCACGCACGCACGCACGCACGCACGCACGCACACGGACACTGCACCTGTCCCTACACCCCTGCCCCATCCAGCAGAGGGCAAGGGGGTTGGTTGTTTGGGGGGGAGGGGGGGGCTGGCATCTTCTCAACTCACCTCTCACTTCTAAACTGCTAAGACACAATATTTTTCCCCCAAATTTTTCTGTTTTTTTTCAAACATACTTATTTTTTTACACACATATAATATATAATATGTATATACGTACATTAGTGTTTGCTCTTTTTGGAAATCATAAACTTAAAAAAGTTTACAAAAATAAAATGTTTTATGGTCACCTCTCTAATTGGTCTCTTCTACTCAACAAGGCTTGTTTTTCAGGGGTCAAGGCCAGCAGGCTCTTCTCCCCTTTGACTACAGGCTCAGTGGTTCAGACCCTGGCCACAGAGCAGGCCACCAAAAATCTTCTGTCCATTCTTTCAGATCCCGTTCATTTCTCATAGAAAGGGCTCCTTTACAAATCAGCTCTTTTTGTTTTAGTTGCTCCTTTTTCAATGTCCTTCTGTTTCCATGTTGTTCTTCTCTTTTTTTAGTTGATGTCCATCTGTACTCATCCCTCTAGTCTTTCTTTTATTTACTAAAAAAGAGAGAACAAGCAAGTCAGTGGAAATAAGACATTTTTTCTACATTAAGGAAGATGATTTGTTTGTATACAGTGTAAAGAAACACAAAAATACAATTTACTTTGCTCTTCACAGTCAAAGTAAAAACAAAGATAATGACATATTGACATCATAACACCTGCACCATCATCATTATCAGATTTGATATTGAACAAATAGTATCCAATCATGGAGCAATATGGATACATTTATTTTTAAGGAATCGAGATTTTCTTGTGAATCAAAAGAAGATTACACTGAACATACAGTTTAAAAGAAATCACAATAACAGAAGTGTACACAGCTTTGATCCGAACAAAAGGATATTTCAACGAACTTGAACAGTCAGCAGCAGGGTTTGACACAGAAGTTCAGGCTGATTAGTCTATTATAATTCAGTTTAATTGTGTATTTATTTGGAGAACATACAGATCAACAATTAACTGAATGCCCATTGGACATTTATTCCATGTATACATGGATATAGTTTACTTTATATTTTCTGCAAAACTGTTAGAGACATTACATGTGCATGCAACTAATTTGTGAGAGCAAATACATGTTAAAAGAAACAAATGACAGATGCAGGAAAAAAAATCATGGTTCTCTTTCTGGACCAGCTGTTACTCAGCTTGACCAGCCCAAATTTTGTGATGATTTAAAGTTTAAATTGTTTCATTTTAATATAAACTTTTTTCTCAAACACTGGTACATATCCACCAAAATAGCCCTTTTTTGAGTCATGTTATCTAGTGAACCAGCCCACATTTCCACCAGTTTCCACCATTTCCAGGGTTCCTTGTGGTTCCTATAGTCTCCAAAAATAGAATGGGAGCTGGAGCCTTCAGCTATCAAACTGGTTCCACAGGACAGGTTCTCTCAGTGAAGCAGACCCTCTCTTCACATATAAAAGTAGGCTTAAGATATTCCTTTGATAGAGTTAGTTAGGGCTGACTCAAGCAAGTTCTGAACTGTCCTTTACTTCTTCTCATCTTGTTGTGCTTGCACCTGCTACCGTAACAGGCTTAATGTCCACTTATTATTATTGATATATATTTTTGTTACTATTACTACTCTAATTTGTGTTATCATTACTGTTATTGTTGTGCATCTTTCAAATTTTTCATATGTGCTGAGCAAGCACATTGTGCATCTTTCTCTCTCTTCCCCTTTCCCTCTCTAACTCAAACAGTTATAGCAGATGGTCCACCATGAGTTAAATTATAGTCAAAGTTTCTGTCTGTTGAAAAGACATTTTACAGGCCACCGTTAATGGTGGGAAATGTTAGGTGTCTGTATGTAGCCCTGCTGCCTGTTGAGAGCTTTTCCACACTGTCTGACAACATCAGAAATATAATCTGTATGTAGGTATTGTAACACTTTAATGGAGCTGCATGACCAAAATAATTCATAGTTCATTAGCTGTGCGATTTCTTTGGCTCATTTATAAAATGTTATTAGTCAGCAAAGAGAAGCTGTTAAACCTAATGAATCAGATATTTAACTAACTGAAGATGGACGCAGTTCAGGATGGTCCCATGACTTTTATGCTAAGTAAAAAAAACAAGACTTATTTTTTACAACATGTTTTATGTCTGTATCAATACACCTACATATCCTACAGGTCTAGTGCATAATTTTATATATACATTTCTGTCTTGTCAATTTAGCCTGTTGTGTCTGACATTTGAAAAACTTTATAATCTTGACTATTTATGTTAAATACAGGTTGAATTTTTGCAACTGCAAATTCAATCAAATCAATCAATCAAAACGTGACAGCAGTATCAGCCTTGAAAAACCCATTCCAGTCAAACCCTCACCACACATATTACTGTGGACCGTGTTTAAGGATTAGCAGGATCAAACGGTGCACAGCATGTATTTCATTCCTGATTTTTGCATTGTTGAGGAGGAGGTGAGTTTGTGTGTGTCACTTTGTAGTTGCTCTGTCCTGCCCCTCTGGAGAGAGACAGAGAGATAGACACAACCTGTGCAGCTACACCACCAAATCACCAATCACAGCCAATAACAGCATCCTCTTGTCTTAATTTAATGGCCATACTCCCTCCCAGATGCATTTTTATTTCAATGCTGCTGCAGAAATGGAGCTTCAGAGGAAAAAGAGGTAAGGTGCGATGGGGGAATGAAGCAGAGAACAGCAGGGTCTGAGTGGGGAGTTAGGGTTCGGGTTGAGATATGAGAGACTCAAGTCTCTGTCTGGGGCGGTCGGTAGCGTAGTGGGTTAAGCGGCTGCCCCGTGTATGGAGGCTGCAGCTGGCCCCGGCTCGAATCCCGCATCGGACGGCCGTTTACTGCGTGTCACTCCCCCTCTCTCTGCCCCCTGCTTCCTGTCTATCTTCAGCTGTCCTATCATTAAAAGGCATAAAAAGCCCCAAAAAATAATCTTAAACTCAAGTCTCTGTCTTTCAAGAGTTTAATCACCAGAACAACTAATTATGTGAGTGGGCATGAGGACCCGTAAAGGAAGAGACAGGTATGAACTTGACAGGTGTGTGTCTTTAAAAACGTGTATACTGACATTTGAGAATAAGCAGTTAAATATCATCTATCTGTTTGGTCAATAGAGACAATAAAACAAAATAAACAAACAAACAGGAAGCTCTTGTATGCCCCAGTACAAATATGCAGCCTAGTACATCATCAGAAACTGGAATGTGAGTATATCAGAGAAAACAAGAAAGTCTAATATAGAGGAAAACTCAACACAAAGTTTTTAAAGATTTTGCAAATACACAGAATAAACCACACTAGTAGATTATATACAAAAGAAAATCACACACAGCACATGTTTAAATTAGAATTACACAGCATTTCTTTGTTTTTCTTTTCATACAAAACATTTATCTCTAAAAATCTCTTAACATGTAAACCCATGGCAAAAGGAGAGCACTCATTTTCAATGCTGTCAAAAGGAAAAAAGGCTGTAGTGAACAGCACACTGGAGATTGCTTATGCAATTCTTTTTACATCTGCAACTCAACTCTGCTTCTGACAGAACATTGCTGTGATGAGCCCTACAATGGCTTTATGAAAAATATGTGGCCTTTAAATTGGCTCCCCTGTGGCTCCTCTGGTTGTAGAAGCCTGCTCTGTTCATAAGTCTTTTGACTCAGGCTCTGTCACCCACAATCCCACAGAGGTCTGTGTGGTTTTCCACTGGAGCCACATTCATTTACAACACAAATTGACTCTTGGGGTACACTGAATGGACCACAAAGGTGCAACCAACAAACATAAATGAACATATATGAACATACATGTAGATAAACTTTGCTTCTGCAAGTGAATCCCTAAATCATAATGACCGGAATAGCACCATGACAAACTTTCCCTAACCCTAACAAAGTAATTCATTTTAACTACAACCATTTCCCAACACTTACCCTTGACCAAATCAAACAACCATAGCTGCAGACTAGCAAAAGTGCAGTTTTTAATGGTTTCAGAAGGCTCTGATAAAGTCCAAGACCTATTGGCTTAGCACAAATTTATTTTAAGAAAGAAATTTAAGAAGGTTGCGGTGCTTGTTCACCAAATTCTTGAGAAGTGGAGGTGTTGCAACAACTTGCTTGCTTACAGTGCATCTTAACTGACACCTGTCAGATATGCTGTCAGGATTTTTCTTTTTTGGATTCCTAATGGGAAGCATCTTTCTTGTTTTACAAATTACAGTATCAAAGAAACAGCCAAACAAATTTCTCTAAGTGACCCTAATGCATATTCATCAACGCACAACCTGGAGAAGCATGTTCTAGTCTTTAGAGAGCTGCTGACTCATAACTCACTTTGAAGTCCTGCATAGGAGAACATTTTGTTATATTGTCCACCCACCATATGTCAGTGTTGAGAGGGGGAAAAGAGAGAAATGGAGAAAGAAAAATCCAGAGTCAACCATTTTGTATTTGAATGGTAGCCCATGGTGCCATCTTACAAATAACTAACTGCATAATAGAGCCAATTAAACTGGCTCATCATTTAATAAATGCCTTTACAGCCTCATAAGACAGGGACTTTTGCCATGTCAATCACCAAAGAGCTAAGATTGTGTTAGGAGCTCCTTTAAACTCATAGCTGAAAGCTCTGTATAACCCCCAAAGCAACTGTGTCATTCATTAACACAGAGGCCACAGTGGGCCTGCTCTGCAGAACATGAAAACAGGAGCTAATGATGCTACATCAGAATTCATGTCTCACTAAAAATGTTGGAGAAATGGGTAAAATACGGACGGGAATATGAGGCCATATTTATATTTTTTGAAGACTTTTACTTAAAAGCTCTATACCTTTTAGTTCTTTGGTGGATAGAGGAAAAAGAGAAACATGTTCACTTTAGTGACACTCACTCAATTTCCTTTGACATATACATTATTGATAACCTTAAATAGTGTTCTATTGGCTGCCTGCTTAATCCCTCAACACAGTGGTTTTGTGTTTCTGATGCCATTTACATCAACTTATCAACTTGTGCTCTCAATTTTCCAAACTGAAACAAGCTCAAACAAACAGAAGATTTAAAAAAAGTCTTAACAAAACATACCTTACAAAATAATGTGACCACAGACACATAAAAAGACATTGAATTCAATCTAACCAAGAACAGAGTTAAAGCCTTTTTTACCCTATAAAATGTTGCCATTGTTTAACTCCTAATTATTGATAAATAGCTATACAAAAGAAAGAACATTTAACTTTTTTTTCTTTTGATATATTCTTTGATATATATATATATATATATAAATATATGTTTAACTCCTAATTATTGATAAATAGCTATACAAAAGAAAGAACATTTAACTTTTTTTTCTTTTGATATATACTTTGATATATATATATATATATATAATATATATATATATATTATATGATAGATATATATATATTATATATATATATATATATTATATATATTTTACACACACACATACATACACTACATAACCTATACTAGACACACACACACACACACACACACACCACACACACATATATTATATATATATATATATATATATCTATATATATATATATATATATATATATATCTATATATTTATATCTGATATATATATATAAATATTATGCATGCCGTTCAGGAAATTAAACCTTTGAATATATGAATGAAACTTGAATATATGGAGTGAAACTTTGAATATATGGAGTGAAACCTTGAATATATTGAATGAAACTTTGAATATATTGAATGAAGTCTGAATATATTGAATGAAACCTTGAATATATTGAATGAAGTCTGAATATATGGAATGAAACTTTGAATATATGGAATGAAACTTTGAATATATGGAGTGAACCTTGAATATATTGAATGAAGCTGAATATATTGAATGAACTTTGAATATATTGAATGAAGTCTGAATATATTGAATGAAACCTTGAATATATTGAATGAAGTCTGAAATATATGGAATGAAACTTTGAATATATGGAGTGAACCTTGAATATATTGATGAAACTCTGAATTATTGAATGAAACCTTGAATATATAAAAAGAAACTTCATGACGTCCGACTTCGCGGCAGTGCCTGCAGCCATCTGTCTGTAAAAGCGAAAGACAATCTAGTTGCAGCGATTTAAACAATGAGGACATGATAAATACACTGGCGAATGCGTGCCGAAATCCTCCTTAAAAGTTGCTCTCAATTATAACCGTGGCAGCTACAACAGGCATAAAGTTCGCCATAATCTCATTATGCATTTGTCTGTCTGTCCGCAGTCCGCTGTGTGGGAGTAGTGTGCCCAAAGCTGACAATGTGTCGCGGATCATAAAATACGTCAATACTAAACTAAATATTCACCTGCATTGGTCTATGATGTGGGTGATTTTATTGTATCTAACACAATTTATGAAGAGCTTCTCTTTCAGTTCATGAAATCCTGTAGCCGCAGCAGCTCCTCCAGTCCCGGAGAAGTGCCAGCGTCAGAGAGCAAGTGCCATTACGCACGGGCCATTCACTGTGTTTACCTTCATTAAATCACCTGAAAACTGTATCAAGCTAACCATACAGTGTCTTGGACCCTTTCTTGTGTATGGGTGGAGATTGTACACTGAGTCAGGGTTGGACTAGGAACAAAATCCGGCCCTGGAATTTTTCTCGGGACCGGCCCATCATTGGAGGAATCTGGTGTTTAGCTCGGTAGCTTAAGCAGCCGCACCCTATAGTGAAGGCTCGCTGTGGGGGCAGCAGGTTTGACTCCCGGACCTGTGTGGCCCTTTTCCGCATCTTAACTCGGATTTTTCTCTGTTCTTCCTTTCCTCTTTTTAGAACCTTCTGCTCGTCCATAATTTATTGTAATTAACATTCGTGCAACATACAGTATGAAGTTTATCTATAGACTGTATATGAGTCTATCCCTGTTTCGGTTTCACATAAACCTAGCGGCTGCATGGACGCATCCATTTGGGGGGGCAGGGAAGGTGTAAATCGTAACTTCTAAACCTGTCATGAAGAGACAAATATTAACTGATATTAGCCAGTGCAACCCAAAGCCTATTCCAAATGGATGCAAATGGGCCGCAAGTCCATTTTGGGCTGCTGGGCAAGTCGCAAAGGCTACAAATAACAAATAACATGCTACAAAAAAACATCGGAGGCCACCGGCCCAAATGTGGCCGAGATGGACCGGCCCATCTGCATTTGCCCGGTAGCACAGACTGCCAGTCCGAGCCTGCACTGGGTGTTGTGGGGCACTCCTGTGAGGTTGAAGGCATGCTGAGGTTGGCCTGATAAACAGCTGTCTGGCCTGTTTTATGTCTGCCACGATTAAAAAAGGAGCGAGCTTCCTTGTCAGGAAAACGGTATTGATCAGGGGTATCGGCGGGATTTTGGCCCGTACACGCAGTGTTAATGATGTCCTCATAGTTATATTGCTGCACGAGATTGTGAGCGGACTGACTCGTTGTCACTCCTTTTAGCTATCAGCATCCACACGTTACACAAGATGCCGTGAAGTCTGACGTCCGTCAAGTTTCATTCCAATATATCAAGGTTTCGTTCAATATATTCAGACTTCATTCAATATATTCAAGTTTCATTCAATATTCAAAGTTTCATTCCATATATCAGACTTCAATTCATAATTCAAGGTTCACTCCATATATTCAAAGTTTTCATTCAATATATTCAAAGGTTTAATTTCCTGAAGGCTGCACTATCCATATATATATTATATATATATATATATATACAATTTATATATACCACACACAACACACATATATATATATTAGTTGTCAAAATAACGCGCTCATTTTGTCGATTAATTTTAAACAATTAACGCGTTAAAAAAAATTAACAGCGATTGTTTACTTCCGGGTGGCGGCTGACCCATAAACCTTTTTTGAGCGTGAATTGTACGTCACCGACGCCGCCATTTTGGATGTGGCCAAGTAAGCTTTGTTTCCCAGATAATTAGTGTTGTGAATGGGTGTATAAGAGGCATTAACTTGAAAGCCCTGGGCGGTCGCCCACATTGCCCATAGCTAAAACCGCCTGCTTGTATTAGTTTACGGGCAGATCTGCCACATCCAATATGGCGGACGCTTAACGTATCGCAGGCAACGGACCAACCTGCTCACTGTAGGCGTTCTGTTGTATATGTCATGATCTATCCTAACTAAAGGAAGTCTGTGTAGATATGTCTATGATCTTCCTAACCGACCACCTCCCCTACCCCCCACAGGCGCAGAGTCCTGTGTATATATGTCTACTGATCTATCCTAACCCTAAAGGAGAGTCTATGGCGTGATGAGATTTTTGTCTGGTGTTTTTTTATTTCCTGCTGATATGGTGTTGTAATTT